>NC_056744.1:758189562-758489562 GCF_019279795.1 Protopterus annectens
TTTTACAACTAACTTGAAAAGTCATAAGGCACTAACTACTGCTACACAGAGGGCAGCCACCAAAGAAAAGCATCGATAATCCAGTAATTGCTTCATTCAGACTTAAAAAAAAGTCCAGATGAAGTGTTTACATTGATTTAAGGATTTCCACTACTACTGACATGGCTGATAAGCAGTGTTAAGTGCAAAACTAGTGCCTAATAGTGCTGAAGGTCTGCGCAATGATTATTAAACATCATTCTGATTTCAGAAAAGTGCTTTAGAAATCTTTCTTTTCATCAAAGTGTATTTGTAGCGCTCCATGCATTTCATACATGTTTTATTCATAAAAACATGACAATCTGTTGGATAGGATTTTGTAAACAGTTGTAATGAAAAATGAAAATCATGACTGGGATTCATAGATGCACATTGCACATAATAAGCGACTGTGGGTTTTCATAGTTTAGCAACATTTGTGCTACTGCTTGCCTTGGGAAGCAGTGTGTGTGAAGCTGAATATCCCTCATTGGTGAGATCTGATCATAAACTAATCTCACTGGAAATCCACATCCCGCCCCCACCCCAAACAAAAAAGACCATAGTGAAGAACTTCTCTAAAGCAAACTTCACACTACTCAAGACTGGTGTGGTATCCTTCAAGGCCTCTGAGCCAGTGGAAACCACAACCCAAGCTGCGGAAGCCCTTACAAATGCCTTCTATGAACACCTCCAGGACTGCATGGATCAGGCAATCCCAAATAAAACCAAGACTCTTTCCACAAAGGGCAAACGTCCAGTCTGGTGGACCCCAGCCATTAACAAACTTTACAATAAGAGGAGAAAGCTATTACATGATAGAACAAAATCCATAATAGGAACGTCACCCCTGATCATTATTAGTAAAAAATACGAGCACTCATAAAATCAACTAAGGCCAATTTTGAGAGAAAAATTGCCATGGATTCAAAGAACAATCATAAGGCCTTTTTCAGCTATGTTAGGAACCTGGGTGGAAACTCCCAGATATGCTCAGAATTAGTCCAAAATGATACAAAGATCACTGAACCCACAGACAGTGCCAACATACTGGCAGACAGGTTCAGTGCAAACTTCACCCCCCTGACCCCCCGTAAAGGAGAGATAACTATCCCAGTCGAGTGTAGCCTCCCGGACATCTCAAATGCGCAGGTGAAAGCTGCTCTCTCTAAAGCTAAAAACACAGCATCAATGGGACCGGATGGTGTCCCCGGCTGTGTGCTACACGAGCTAAATGAGGAATTAAACCCGCACATAAGGCAGCTGTTTAATCTCAGCCTTACCACAGGATACGTGCCCAAGGAGTGGCGTACGGCAACTGTGGTCCCACTCCACAAACGCGGCGCCTGTACGGACACTGGTAATTACCGCCCCATAAGCTTAACAAGTCTAGTCTGCAAAGCTATGGAGAGGATCATAATGGAGCTCATAAACAAAGATATAGGGGACTTGCAGACATTGGACCCGACCCAGTTTGGCTTTGTGAAGGGAAGATCATGCCTTTTGAACTTGGTCGACTTCTTCGAAACAGTCACCAAGGCCATTGATGAGGGAAAGGCAGTCCATACAGCCTACCTTGACCTTGCAAAGGCTTTCGACACAATACCCCACTCGGGTATTGTAGAAAAACTTACCAGCTTAAATGTAAACCCATATGTCACAAGATGGGTTGCAAACTGGCTTAAGGACAGAACCCACAGGGTTAGAGTTGCTGGCGCTGTGTCAGACTCCAAGCCGGTCACAAGTGGTGTCCCACAGGGCTCGGTCCTTGGCCCCTATTGTTTGGCATCTACTTCTCAGAAGTACAGGCCAACATGGGAGGACTTTGGCTGACAAAGTTTGCAGATGACTGCAAACTGGGCGCCATAGTGGAAAGTGCATCGGACACGGATATCCTTCAGAAGGGACTCACGGAAACAGATAGCTGGTGCCAGAGCCATGGCCTGAAGTTAAACGCCAAAAAATGTATAGTCATACCCTTCGGGAAAAACAAGGTAACCCCAAGCTACCATATAGGTGGCAATCCACTCAGCACAGAAGAGGTTATCAGGGACCTGGGGACCCAGGTTGACAGTGGCCTTTCTTTTGACACTCACATTGCTAAAGTGGTTAGAAAGACCTTCTACATTGCCCACCTGATCATGAAGGGATTCACATCCAGATCTAGTGAGGTCATTGTTCCCCTGTACTCTTCACTTATCAGACCAATGATCGAGTACAATGCCCCATTCGGGATGTATCTCACCCGACATCTGCAGCAATTGGAGAGACCCCAAAAGTTCCTCACCAAAAGGATAAAGGGACTCCAAAATCTGTCATATGCTGCCAGATTGAAGAAACTCCAGCTCTATTCAGTCGCATACCGTCTGCTCAGAGGTGACATGTGCCTGACATACAAGGCCATGTCCAACCCAGAATTAATGGACATGCTCCACCTCAAAAATCCAAATCCACCAAAACCACTAGAGCAAGTGACTTAAACCTTAGCACGGATATAAATAGGATGTGCTGGAGGGATAGATTTATCACTCAGAGACTCCCTATGCTGTGGAATAAAATCCCGGTCCATGTGAGGCAGAGCACCTCGCTGACTCTGTTCAAGAGAAATCTAGACCTGTGGATGGGAGATCGTAGGTTTACACCGGGAATCATCTCTGTGTCACTGCTGGACAGAGGCACAACAAACTAATGGGCACAGTATTTTTTCATATAAGGGGTGGCGTAAGCCACAAAAATTTGGGTTAGGCTTATAAATGCCTTAGGGCAGATAGCCTAGTATAAACCTATGAACCTATGAACCTATGAATGTCCATGATATTCACACCACTGAAGGAGGTACAGGTAGCTTCTGATATGCCACCAGCACACTGAACAGCAGATTGAGGACCACTTCTATGTTTCTGTTTGAAATGGGAGACTGTAATGGACCATGTAGAATTGGGTCATCCACAAACAGAATGCAGGGGACTACATGGTATGTCCATACATGTAGATACTAATGCATATGTAGCTTTATCTATCTCATCTACAAGGACATTTCAGTGATCTGTACGTTTTCTCAATTGCATGACATTAATCTGCAGCTTGTGGAGGAGTATATCTGGTTCCACAAAACTAAAGAGGAGAGAACCAAGTAAATATTTTATGACAGTGATCATTTCCCTGTGGTCTTGAGAGCCATGGATTGCACACACAGTGCCACTGAAGTCACCCCATTTTAAGGAAATCCCAACTGTTCCAGAGAGATGGCAAAGTATAATGAGGAAGGGATTCCATTCCCTTAACTTCCAGGGGATCTGTAATGCACAAGGCATTATTCCTAAAACTTCCATGCACACCCCACCAAATGAACCTGTGTGTCACAGCGTCCCATGACTTTTTCTTTGTATGGAGCATCATATCAGTAAGCCTTCATCGAACTTATTGCAGAAACCTGTTGTACCCCCCCCCCCAAAAAACAACATTTGCATCCACAGAAATTTCTGCTGATCTAGTCTCCATACTGCCTGCTTGGAGCACCTTTGCCCAGGGGATGTATGCTATGTATACAGAGGGCCTGTATCATCACTTTGGTTTCCTGGGTGTTGAACTTTCTCTTTATTACTTCCTCAAGTGGCCATGACAATACATGTACATCTGTGGAAAAACTTGTTAGTCCATGGGTGTGTATAATATGCTATGGGATGCCTAAACCTATGAACACGCACCCCTTCCCTATGTACCTGTTTATCAGACACAGTTGCTTCTATGTCAGGCTCCCCTGATTTCTCAACTGTAGCCATGGCCAGGCAAAGACTCCCTCCTTCCTTTATGCACCTGCTAGCTAATTACTGATATGAGCTCTCAATTACATACTGTCATCATGCCTCATCATGTAGAGTGACAGTAAACCCCTATAGCATGCCCTTTATAATGTTTCCATTATATATGCCCCCCCCCCCACCAAAGGCAGAGGCAGACAGTTAAGTGGCATAGCATTTTTTGGGCTTTAGGTTACATGCACATCAAAATGTTTGTCTCAGTGTGTGTGACATCCACAATGGAATTTGTTGTTTCTGATAAGGTACATTACAAGGCCAGGCTCCTTCATTAATTCTGTAAAGGTACCAGACTTCAGAATCTTGACTGAAATATCTCTAGCCACAGCTGTACTGTGATGAATAATGCTGTAGAACATGGAACCTACGCTTTATATAAAGTTAACTAGTGGCAGGTAACATGGTGTTCATGAAAATGAATATATTTAATACCACTTTAATGAGTCACTCCCATAGTGCATGGTTTCATCCAGAAATGCTGGTGATAGCCATGTACATCACGCTGACCATGGAGCATGTGACCACTATGGTCATGTATGCAGCATGTGTATGCCAGTAGTGTCTCAGGATTGCACTGTGTCATTACAGTATGTGTATGCCTGTAGTAGCACAGTAGAATGTTGAATCCAGTGTTCGAACCATTTTGCAACATCAGGGTGATACAGTAGCACCACTGTGTAGCACTATGTTGCATGACACATGATGTTCCTATGTCTGCATGTGGTTATCATTTTTCTGCTAGTGTGGACCTTAGTGGCCATGGCTATTTTATTCAGTACGGAATGCAGGGCTCCGGTTTGTTGTGCCAGGGAAAGTAGCATTATTTTATTTTAATTATTTATTTATCATAGGATCATAGGATCATAGGAGGTTACTAGGCTCTTGGTCCTGAGGCCCTTATAAGCCTAGCTAAGAGTTTAGCCCATGTTTAGACAAGTCAGCACCCAAAGCCCCTGTCCAGCAGGGATACAGGTGGAATCCCAGGGGTGTATTTTCTGTTTCACTGTGCTTAAAAAAGGATAATGAGGTACTCTGCTTGACATGGAGAGGGAGTCTATTCCAGAGATGGGGGAGTCTCTGGGACACAAAGCTGTCCCATCAACAAGTCCTATTGATATCACAGACCAGGTTGAGGCCACGCATGCGGGTTGCTTGAGTGGAGCTTGACTTGCGGATATGTAGCTGTCCCATCAAGGCGGGGTCTGATATTGCTTTGAATGCCAGACATAGGTCACCTCTGAGGAGTCTGTATGAAAGTGGGTAGAGGGACAGAGCTTTTAGTCTATCTGTGTAGGGTAGATGTTTGAGGCCATGGATTCTGCTGGTGAGGAACCTCTGTGGTCTATCCAGCTCCTGCATGTGCTTTGTGAGGTACATGCTGAAAGGGGTGTTGTAATCAATAATTGGCCTTATATGGGAAGAATACAGGGATATTATGACCTCTTTGTCCCCAGATGAGATACCCTTACTTATGAGGTGAGCCATGTAGAAAGCTTTCCGTACAATGGAAGCAACATGGTGGTCAAAAGTCAGGTTGCTATCAACCTGGGTGCTCAAATCCGTCATTACTGATTGTGTGCTTAGGACGTTATTATTAATGTGATAATATTTGGGTACTTCACTCTCCCTAAAGGGGATAATGATGCATTTTTTGGTATTCAGCTTGAGGCCATGTTTCTGGCACCAGTCATTTGTTTGGGTGAGACCCTTTTGGAGGACAGCCACATCACTTGGAGAACTGATGACTGTGCCCAGCTTGCAGTCATCTGCAAACTTGGTCAGCCATAGCCCACTGGTTTTGGCCTGCATTTCCCGAATAACAGAGGCCCCAAGATTGATACCTGGGGTATGCTGCTCATTACAGGTCTACTGCTTGAGGTGGCTTCTCCTATTTTGATTAAGTGTGTTCTATCAGACAGCCAGTTTGCTACCCTTCTGAAAACATATGGATTGATGCCTAGTTGAGAAAGCTGATGTATTATGCCTGAGTGAGGAATAATGTCGAAGACTTTGGCCAGGTCAAGGGAGTCTTCCCTTTATCCATGGCTTTGGTGACTGTGTCAAAGAAGTCAGCCAGATTTAACAGACATGACCTCCCTTTGACAAAGCCAAACTGTGTGGGGTCAAGTGTTTGAAGGTTGTCAATATCCCTTTTAATGAGTTTCATGATAATCTGTTCTATGGCCTTGCAGATCAGGCTAGTTAGGCTGATGGGTCTATAATTTCCTGGATCAGCAGATGCTCCACCTTTGTGTAAAGGGATGACAGTGGTTGTCCTCCACTTGGCTGGGACAAAGCCGGTACTCAGGCTTTGGTTGAATTGGGTACCTAATGGTGCTGTAAGTTCATGCCTGAGCTCATTTAGGATGCAGCCTAGGATGTTATCAGGTCCCATGGAGGCTGTATTTTTTCCCTTTAAGAGGGAAGTGATGACCTCTTCCCTAGAGATAAGGGTTGGGGGCCAGGTACTGGGGATGCCCTGATTTACTGATGGGGGGACAGAGGGGAGAAGTTTTCGCTGAATCTGTCAGCCAGTAGATTGGCTATATCTACATAATTTGTGTATGTGGTGTCCTTGACCAACAGTTCTGAACAGATGTGAGTGCATCCTTTGAGACTGTGGACATATGTTTACCTGGAAAGTCCAATAAGGTAAGTTAACCATTTTCTGTGGAGGCCCAGTGAGAAAAGTTCCAAAATACATGACACAAAATATACATAAACATATACATGCAGAGTTTTAAGATATGATTGGAAATGAATAGTGTAATACATTTTTTTGGCAACATCTAACAATCTAAATTGAGTTAATGTGGACAGTGATATGGCTAGGAGAGGGTGAAGGTAGTGAGACTGAGAGGTTACTTGGTATAATATGAGGAAGCTGTAATTAAAATAACCTGATGGTGAAAAGGAGTATAGTCAAGAGTTATTAAGATGGTCTTTTAGGGAGGTTTTGAAAAGGTGGTAGCTTTGATCATTCCTGAGGGGTGTTAGTAGGGAGTTCTAATGTTTAACAACTGGGTATGCGTAAGGGTTCTGTCCTATGGATTTGTGAGGTTTGTAGATTAAACTCCTAACCTCCCAAACCAACATGTACGGCAATAGCAATGGCTAAAAATCTCAAAGAGAATAAAAAAAATAGAGCCAGCACAAAATGTGTAGTATTAACATGAATAACACAATTTAATGAGTAAAATACACATCACTGGGTGAAGAGACATAAACCCCAACTCCCAAACCAAACTGCTTTTTGCTAAACAGCCTTCTTCAGTGGAAGACAAAAATACAAACACAAAGACAGAACCAAAAGTTCCTTCTTATAAATCAGACAGCAGAAGCTAACAAACAATCCCACTGGTTAATTCATAAATGCACATTCAAGCCAGGAGGGAAAAGCCCCCCTAGTTTAATAATCCATTTCTTCTCCTTAATGTTCAAAACATTGTGCCAACTAGCTTTATCCCTACATTTCCCTGTAACATGATCAATGATAGAAAATCTAAATACAGAAGTGTTATGTTTACAAGTGTGTTTGTGTAGCGCATTCAAAGACTTTTTAAGTCTGATGTCACTCATATGTTCCCCTATCCTGAGTTTCAAAGGTCTTGATATTTGCCCCACATAGAATGCAGAGCATGTACAAGTCGCCAAATAGATAACCCAACTTGTACTGCGGTGGGCCAGAAAAAGAATATTATATACTATGGATAAATTCTTGATTGCAAATTCTTTTGTCTTATTAACCCAATGACAATATGAACAATGACCGCAAGGGACACATCCCATTAATCTATCTCCTGTCAATGTTCTCTGATATGGAACATTTTCTCTATAATCCACTCTTGTAATGGCTAAATAGGGAAACCAAAGTGCATCCCCTATGAAAAGAGAAAGCACGTGTCATCCAAATAATCAGATAATTTATCTGCCAGCAAAATACTCTAGTGTCTATGAATGATGTTTATAAAAAATTTAGTGTTCCTGCCATATGTAGTGAATAATCTAAGTTTGGTCTCAGTATCTGACGGACGTTTATGGTATTCCAATAACCCAGCACTATCCTGATTGGAAGCAAATTGTCTGACCCTGTTGCTAACACCTGCCCTGTAGCCCCTATCCTTAAATCTGTGACTTAGATCCTGCTTGCAATGGCTAAATGAGGAGAAATTGGACCAAATTCTCTTTACCCTCAAAAACTGGGATTTGGAGATGTTCCTGATGATACATTGTGGGTGGAAGATAGTAGCATGCAGGAGAGAGTTATAGTGAGAGAATTTCCTATATATTTGGGTGTCCAAAGTATTATCAGAATTCCAACTAACTAGTATATCCAAAAAAGTAATCTTGGTCTTACTAGAGTTGACCTTAAACTCTATACCCCATTTGTACTAATTTAAGTAATCAACAAACTCCTGCAAGAAGGTCTCATCTGACCTCCACACAAACCAACAATCATCCATATATCAATTTCATTAATATACAGGTTATGAAAGCCATCTTAGATCAATTTCTCCTCCAAATAAGCCATAAATACATCAGCATAAATGGGGGCAAAGGAAGCCCCCATAGCTGTTCCTTGGACCTTCCAGACACATTGTTCTTGAAAATGGAACACATTTTTAGTTAAAACATGCTCTGCCAGGCAAACAAGAAAAGTATTAAAGCCTGGTTCATATAACTGGGACCTTTGCGACCAATATTGGAGGGCTGTTAAACCTGCCCAATGTGGAATATTGATGTACAGAGAGGTGACATCCAGGGTGCACAACAACCAATCCTCTTCCAATTGCATATCAGATATGATACCCAAGAATTGAGTACTATCCTGAATTCAAGCCCGCACACAAGATAGCAATGGTTTAAGATGTAGAGTTAGAAATTCAGAGAGGGGTTCAGTGAGGGACCCGCTACCTGACACTATTGGCCTGCCTGGTGGGTTTCGAGGGTCACTGTGGATTTTAGGGAGAAGGTACAGATACTGTTGTTTGGGGTCAACCACTTTCAGATGAAATTTAGCATGCTTGGTAATGATGCCTTGATCCTCATTTCATCCAAAAATTGGTCTATCTCAACCTTAAATCTACTAGTGGGGTCCAGCAGCATGGTCATATAGTACCTGCCATCTGCTAACTGTTTATACGCTTCCCAACTGTATGCTGCCCAGTCTTGTATAACAACAGCCCCTCCTTTATCCACTAGTAAAATTACAATATCCCTATTGGATCTCAAATTGTTAATACATTCTCTTTCTACTTTAGTGATGTTATCTCTGAACTTGTGAGGGTCACCAGAGTTAAAGTGGCGATCCTTAAGAACATTGCCCTGAAAGATGGAAACAATAGGTGACATTGGAGGCACAAACGTTGATCCACGGAACCTGAAACCTTTCTGTGTGTCATCTAATGAGTTGTCAAAATACAGCCATAGATTAAGTAAATGGCAGAAATCAATCACATTCTGAGCAAAGAACTGCTCAGCAAAAAAAAAAAAAAAAAAAAAAAAAAAAAAAAACAGGCACAAACTTAAACCCTTGTTAAGAATCTTTATTTCAGTGTCAGAAAAGCTTGTGGAAGAAATATTGTGCACATTCATATGAGTATCTATCTTTGAGTCATCATTATCAAAAGTCTCTCCAGACCATTTGTTGCCCTTATGCTTCCTCCCCCCTCTCCTGACCCTGACCCTAAAGGGTGTGATAAGTTATTACATTTGGGATCAGGTGATGTTTTTGTGTGGCCATCATCCATCTCAGTAATGGACGATGATTCCACCCCATGAAGTATGTGAGTCTCTATTCTTCTTCAGTATGGATTTTTGTCACTTACATTTGGGTGTGAATGATTTCCTATCTAGGGTCATAAATTTGCCATTCTTAAATTTCTCAAAAAGCCTACCCTTCTCATAATCCCCTATATCCCTACTGAATTTTTTCATCTTCTTTTCTTTCAGTGTTTTTTTCTAAATCAAGTAGATCACTACTCAACTGGTGCACACAATGTGTATAACAAGGTAGGGTTTCAAACTTATTAAGATCTTGGCCTAAAGCCTCTACCTCCTGAATATTCTGTTGGACCATTCTTTCGTAATATGCAGTTAAGGCCTCCACAAACCCCATAGAGGCCTGCTGTTGTACTTGTAACCATTGTTCCATAAGTGCTTGATCAGTACTATGCACAAGGGGTTGGAGCTTGACCCTAAGTCCCCTAGGTGAAATCTGATTGTATTTGTAGGCCTTAAAAATACCTAAATGCTGTTTTCTTTTTTCCAGAAGCTAATCCATCTGCTGGAAAACACTCTTCCCCTTTTTGCATTTCATCTTCACTTCCAAGTTTTCATATCCCTATTCTGCTTGAGAATAGCTAAGATAATTTGACATCAGCAATTAAAAAATGGAGGCACCATCTCTAACCATACTTCAAATTCCTTCAAGATTAACATCAGGGTTATCAGATGTTTTTTTTTTTCTGTACAAGCACCAGTCCCACGCTCATCAGATCGCTAGGTAGATGCTGGTCCAAATGCCATTGATTCTATAGCTACCAGCCCTACTAGTACCTCCTCTAATGATAATTGTCTACCTGTTGTTAATTTTTCCAAGTTCATTTTTCCCAACAAACGTGCATTTTTCCACAAGAATCTGTAATAGTTATATCGGTTATCTTCCAACGGCTTTTCATGCCATTGCAGGAAGTGGAACCATTGACTCATTTTTGCAAGCAGAGTTATCACAGCAAGTGCCTGCAGTGCAAACCTATGCCTTTAATTCTGTGTCTTCTGTTTTAATGCCATTATGACAGTATCCTGTCCTGGTGCGTCAGCCAGCTCCTTCTTTGTTCTCTCTCAGATTTTCATTCCCCTACTTGTAGTTCACCCTCCCTGTTTTTTACCAATGATGAAACCATTAAACCAAATAGGTCGACCATTTCTTCCTGTACAGACTCACATATAGTTAAAAGAAACCACTTATCTACAGAACACCAAACATTTGGACCTCACCTCCAAGATTAGGTATCGGTACTGATTAAAGTACCCAATACTATCTTTTATAAACATTTGTTTGAATAATTAGGAGACCTTACTCTCAAGTTTCACACTGAAACCTATATTATCATAAAACATCACTTTTCCCCTCACAATGTCCCTTTCCTGTGCTACCTTAACTCCATTTCTCCTATCTCAATCTCCCTGTCTTACAACAATCTACAACTATTTAGCCCTATCTTCTCCTACTTTCCCATAAACTATGTTTATAGTACTTCAAATATATGTTTGCCTTTAGTCCAGTAATTCAAACCATTAATGAGTTATGTATTTGTAACTATACTTAGCATTAATGTCTGGTTGTACTTACACTTGTATTTTATCTTTTACAGTGTATTCATGGACTTTATCTCACCAGACCACCGCTGAAGGGAATGCCTAACCAGCTGGACTACCCCAATCAACACATGGAAGTGCAGACATACATACATACAGATATTATATATACCTATCTATCTCTCTCTCTCTCTCTATATATATATATATATATATATATATATATATATATATATATATATATATATATTTATACATGCATAAATAAATAAATCAGCACATAATACCGATGATGGAGAAGTGATTGTTTTTATTCCCCTCAAGTAGATGGTTCTAAATGTCATAAAATCATAAATCCAATCCAGGAATGTGAAGAAACTCCAAAAACTTAATTTCATCCCAACAAACAAGACTGCAAAAGATTATAGTGTAGCAGATAAGTCCATTTTTCCTAGTCGACACTTTCCAAAACGTTATGAACTATCTTTAAGTCAGACACTATATTCCTTTTTCTTTAATTTCTCCATGTTTTGGATTTTTCTAATACTATAAAAGCAATGGATTTCATTCCTGAGTTAGGGTATGATTAAAGCTCATGAAATGAATATTGTTATAGTCACTGATGCTTGACAATAGTGTTCTTCTCAAAACCCACAATTTATATAGACTTGCCTTCTTCTGCAGTTCTTTCCCCGTGGAGTGTTCACTTTTACCAGGCATTTTCATACTCTCAGCAGTGGCTCAGAAGAGGAATTCTGTGACCCCGAGTCTCAGCTTATGCAGTGCTCATTTCTGGAATTGCAGGTTCTTAATAGTATGTGTGTTGATGTCAACAGCACTACCTAAAAGGCCATTAACCTACATGACTGAAATGTTGTAATTTCAGCAAGACATATTAGCACCAAAGAAAATGTGGGACATTAGATTAATACTAGACTGAGCACCCTAAACACTTTCATCCCTAAAGTATCCTTTCATATTATCTCCTATCAGTCTTTGTTCATTCTAATGTCCAGAGAGGACTGAACTTATTTTTTGTTCTTGAAGACATACAATTGTATATAAACTTCAGAAAAGCAGTCATGAAGACTTTCTTCACTTTGAAATAAGCTCCAGGTATTAACAATTCAGAACTCTCCTCTTCCCTTGTCTTCTCTTGTCTTGTCTTGTCTTCTCTTCTCTTCTCCTCTCTTTTTTCTCATCAGTCCCTTAAATACAATCTCAGATTGCTCTTAAAAGTTTTGTTGGTACTAGCCACCTTCTTGTTTAATAATGGACACAACTGTCTCCCTGTTTGGATAACAAGATCCTATTTGTTGACAGTTCAGACAGTATTATCTGGCAATGGAAGTTCCTACTTCACACAATTGGATACTTAGGATAACTATTAACTATGCAACATCTCACCTAACACTATCCCATGTCTTGCCATCTCCAGAGGTCAGCAAATGTTATGCATTTATGCTGTGAGAGCTAATCTCAAATATTCTGTCCAAAGTTGCCAATCTTCTGTCTAACTTTGACTGATCTATGCCTCTTGACTCTGGAACATGGTAACAAAAACCTGCAATACCAGTAAAATCACTCTTAGGACAAAGTGATTAGATAAGAAAACAAAACCAAAGAAGTGATATCATGGCTGGAATATAAATCTTTAATATCAAGAGGTTAAAAACAAGTTAAATCAATAAAATGAGATGAGCACTTTCAGCATAAAGCCTTCTTCAGATCTGGTTTCAATCAGTGAGTGCAGCATTAAATGAGGGCATTAACCAATCATAATCATCTCCTCAGGCAATGCCTCCTTAGCATAAGCTTAAGGGGAAGTAACACATTCAATTCTGGATGCTTATCAGCCCTTAAATCGGCTATCCATTTACTCTCTTCAAGTTCAGTAAATTCGTTAATATTTCCTCCTCTTGGATTACTGTATACCCGTTGTAATGCCATAAATCGAAAGTCATGTCCAGGATTTGAAATTATATGTTTACTTAAGGCATTGGTGGTTACTTTGTTTCTGATATCTCTCAAATGTGCTTGAAATTGGGTCTTAAATGGCAGTTGTTTTTTCCCACATAAAAACTTGCATATACTGTGCACTTTCCCAAATAGATTATGTTCTTAGTCTGACAGTCAACATAGGCTGTAGTTGTAAAACATCGACCTGTCACAGGATGTTCAAAATATCCATCAGATAGTATATAGCTGCATGTAATGCCAATCTTGTCATGGCACAATGGGAGATGCATATTATATTTAAAGACATCAATCAATGGAGGAGACATTTACTGTACTACAGGAGATTTGTTGATGACATTTTTTTTCTTTTGGGACAGTGATATAGTGCAACTCAATATGTTCAAAGACTACCTAAGAAAAACCAATGACTTTTTGGATTTTTATGTCCGAACATCCGAATCTAGGATTTATTTCCTAGATGTAACTATATTGAAGGACACCGATGGAAAGATAGAGACCTGTACCTGCAGGAAGGAATGCTGGAGGAACAATTCTTTGCATTGAACTAGTATGCATCCCAAGCATATATTTCCAACAAATTCCTACAGCAATCCAGACTAAATACCAAAGATAAAGTTTATGAAAGGGATGCACTTGAATCAAAGAAAGAGTTGTCAGGAAGAGGCTATAATGATAGTGAAATTAATATGATAGCATGTCAAGCCTTACAGTTATGAAGTACCAAGGGCAAACCGTACTTTCGTAGGGGACCCCAGAATGGGAGCAAACAAAGAGATGAATCATATCCCTATATGAGATGCACATTAACTTATATCAGTAATATTGGCTCCATTTATAATGTAATAAACAAGAACTGGCAAATGTTAACAGCAGATGAGAATATACGGGGAATTGTAGGTGATGTGCCTAGATTTTGCTACAAGAACAAACCAAATCTTAAACAATTACTTTGTAAGGATTCATTCCCTAAGGAAAACATCCCTGTGATCAGTAAACCAGGTGCATTCAGGTGTGGATGCTGCAGTATATGCAGCTATATACTATCTGATGGATATCTTGAACATCCTGTGATGGGTAGACGTTATATAACTAGAGCCTATGTTGACTGTCAGACTAAGAACATAATCTATGTGGGAAAGTTTTTATGTGGAAAAACCAACTGCCCATTTAAAACCTAGATTCAAGCACATTTGAAAGATATCAGAAACAGTGTAACCGCCAATGCCTTAAGTAAACATATAATTTCAAATCCTGGACATGACTTTCAATTTATGGCATTGCAACGGGTATACAGTAATCCAAGAGGAAGAAATATTAAGGAATTTACTGAGCTTGAAGAAAGTAAATGGATAGCTGATTTAAGGGCTGATAAGCATCCAGGACTAAATGAGTTACTTCCCCTTAAGCCTATGCTAAGTAGGCGTTGCCTGAGATGATTATGATTGGTTAATGCCCTCATTTAATGCTGCACTCACTGATTAAAACCAGATATGAAGAAGGCTTTATGCTAAAAGCGCTCATCTCATTTTATTGTCTTAACTTGTTTTTAACCTCTTGATATTAAAGATTTATATTCCAGCCATGATATCACTTCTTTGGTTTGTTTTTTTTTTACTCTGGAACGTACAGCTGTTATAAGTGAGATGATGCCACATGCAAGATATCTCAAGGTTCACTCTGCCCAGGACTCACACTTTTTTAAATGACCAGATCAAAATGTTCCCATCATGTAGCAGATATATACATTAGAGAAACACATCATCCTTTTGCTTCATAAGAAATTCCTTTGAAGACACAGCTCTTTATGCAGCATTCACAGTAAAGCCTCATGCTTGTGATAGGAAGAATATAAATAGAGTTATATAGAAGAGATTTGGTCCAATTAAAAGTCAAATCTTCACATCAGTGTCCTGGAGACAAGAACAGTCATTTCTTTCTAAGTTCTGCAATATATCTCACCAGACCACATCTCCATATAGTTGGGCAATAGTAGCATGGCAACAAAAAGGGAGGCAATTAATGACTTCTTAGCAGCAAGTCCATGAGGTTTTTTTCAGGATGGAGCTTCAAGCAAACAAATTTTCATATGTAGCTCAAATTCCAGTGAAAATACATGCACTTGGCAGATAAGCTGAACAGGTGCATTGTGGAGGCTTGTGAATGGTCCCTTAGTCCCCTCAATAGAAAAATGATATTCAAGAAATAAGAACACTATAAGTGTGATGTTTTCTACTATGTGGCAGATATTTTTTTATTCCTCCCAAAACAGCAAGACAAAAGACACATTGAAGCAAACTTGTCTGAAATGTCTCTTTTATGCTTTTCTTCTTCTTCTAGTAAGTAACAAAATGTATTTATAAAACTACAGAATCAGAAGCAGTGGTGATTCTAATTGCTACTCATCGATCTAGAAAGATTTGTTTTCCACTGCTTCAGCAGTTTCTTCATGTCCCTTTATTTTCTGCCTCGTTCTAATAAACCATCTAGTTTTTAACTCAAGATCCTTCCACTGGCTGTGATACATTTCATGTGAGATTTAATCATATGTACTGCTAAAATGTAGAAAGACCATATGTGTGTGTGCCTGTGTGCGTGTTTATTTGTTTGTATGCATCCGTGCATGTGTGTGTGCATCTATGCATGCATGTGTGTTTATGTGTGTGCCTGTATGCATGTGTGTGTGTGTGTGTGTGTGTGTGTGTGTGTGTGTGTGTGTGTGTGTGCGTGTGTGTGTGTGTTGGTGTCCATGTGTGTGTTCATCTGTTTGTATGCATCCGTGCATGTGTGTGTGTGCATCTATTCATGCATATGTGTTTATGTGTGTGCCTGTATGCATGTGTGTGTGTGTGTGTGTGTGTGTGTGTGTGTGCGCATGTGTGTGTGTGTTGATGTCCATGTGTGTGTTCATCTGTTTGTATGCACATGTGCATGCGAGCAGGCACAAGTTTGTGTGCCCATGTGTATCTGTAATAGTGTCTGTTTGTCTGTGGCTTGATGGAATTCACGACTCAAGCTATCTTGCCCCTGGAAATGTTTTTTCCTGGGAAGTCTGAATCAGTAAACTTGATGGTCAGTTTCTCACAACTAAGCATGCACTTATTTGGTTAGTATCACACCAAAATGTGATCTCAAATGTTTTAGTTTCAGTGATTATGCTGTACCTCTGTTTTAGGACTGTTCTAATATCATGTGCTTTGTATTGTGTAGATGACCTACCGCATCCATCTGTGAATGCATTGCTGGAGCTGCTGGATGAAAATCCAACATGTTTCCTGCAGTCCACATGTATACCATGTTTGACACAACAGTGGTCATGTCAGCCGCACTACAGGCAAGCTGTGACCTAAAAAACCCTTGTATCATTCATGCATGAATACATCAGCAGTGCAATGTTGGACATATTAGCTAGAATAGCAGCTAAAGTAGCAGTCACATTGTAAGAATCACTGCATTTATCCTACAAATGTAGGTATCTGAATGTCCAGTAATATATCCAAAGAAAACAGTGTACCAAACATTCTACCACTACCATTTTGGAATACATATATACATACATCTATTTTATTCAAGATAACATACCAAACAGATCTATAAAACCCAGTAAAAGAGCACACATCTCTGTCCAGATATAACACACAGTAGTACCAAGGCCCTAGTAATGATATGCTCATATAGAATAATTATCCGTAAACAGGAATACTTATCTATAAAGGCTTTGCGTACACACAGCTACATGCATGGCACACACCTATGAGATCTTTTTTTGGAGGGCAGGTATCATAGTTTTGTCTCCCTGATATTTTAGGACCTCTACAGATGCTTTGGTTTTTCTCTAGAAATATCTGACTACCATGTCATATTCCATATAAAAATGAAAGGAATGTCCCACAGGACAGTACATGCTTGAGTATTTGGTAGAAATATCAGACTTAGTACTATCACCTTCTGTTCACCGGGATTTTGTAAAGCCTACATTAAGTTACAATAAATGTACACTGTTTTGAGTGAACAGACAACATAGACATAACTCACACCTTCTCCCTCCTAATTTTAGTTTTCCTACTGATATTCTTGCAGCTTTAAATATTGACAGGGATTCATAAAGGTTACAACAAATTGTAGACTACATGTACATTTAATGTAATTTTTCTGAGTAACTAGAAAGCACAAAAAATGTGATCAGAATTTGATTGAATACATATCGTGTACACTTAGTGTACACTTAGTGTAGGCTTTATTGAATCTGGCCCATTGTCTATTATTGATCATGAATGCCCAGTGAGACAAAGAAACTTTAAGTGTTTATGGAAAAGGACTCTCAAAGTAACATGATAAGCAGATTCAATATCTGTGGCACACTGTTTTGCATGGCCACTTGTGTCCCTGACACACGTTTAGCATATTTCCATAGACTGGCCATGTTTACCCTGTGTATTTAGATGGAGAGCAATATTCATCTCGACCTGATCTTCTACTGCTGACTGTCAATGTATCCAAGGATCGACATTCCTTGCTGTCTTAGTGGCTTACTGCGGATATCATTCTACTCATGCATGACATTCTCATGCACACCATTAGATCTGCTGTAGATATCTGGCAATAAAGCAAGCTAGTACCCATATGTGCTAACTTTTATAGAGAACTGTATGAAGTGATTCTGTATTACTTAGAATTCTGCTTTTGGCTTTTCCCGGTTAGGGGTCACCACAGTGGATCACCTGTCCGCTCATGACTGGCAGTCAATTTTTACAGTGTCAAGTTGCCAGCCTGGTGCCAACCCTTCCACAGAAGGCACATAGATGCACGCACTCACGCCTAGGGCCAGTTTAGAGTGTCCAATCCACCTACAACATGTCTTTGGGATGTGGGAGGAAACTAGAGCACCTGGAGGAAACCCATGTGACCACATGGAGGATATGCAGACTCCAAACAGAAGGCACCCCAGCCGAGAACAGAACCGGAGATCCTCTTGCTGTCAGGCAGTAATGCTAACCTCTGCACCAGCGAGGTCGCCCATTCTGCATTACTTAGAATAATAGAGTTATAGCACCACTTCCTGTATTTATATAAGAAAACTGCATGTAGTGCAGCACAGTTACGTTTTCTAAGCACTATCTTACTATTACTAATCAGATCTAATAAATTTGGACAAATACAAAAATGTACCTGTCATGCAGTATTATTTTAGCAGAGTAGATGCAATCTTATAAAGGTCTTACTACAAACAAGAAAGATTTCAATATATTATTCTTTCTGCAAAGCAAGCTTTTTTGATGCACTCTGTCCTAGAAGGTTTTGAAGGGCATCTGTATACCATCTTTAATAGTAGTATGCCATGAATACTGAGTGACTATCATTTCCAGGGATTGAACCACAATACTTTCGAGTATTGCTATTTGTAAAGTTGAGATATTGATGTTCTTTGGTTACATTTTGTGGATGGCTCAGTGAAACTCTCAAAGCTGCAGGAGGTGCACATTGTATATTCTGGAGGAGTATGCAAGTCACAAGGCTAACAAGAGGCTATGAAGGTACATGTGTATATTTCACACTAAAGAACCACCATTTAGAATTTAGACTTTTGAGGACATTTACTATTGTAGTACATTTACTAAATTTTACTGATTTCAGATTTTCTCTAGTATAGCTTTCATTCAGTTATTATATGTCCATATTGTAACTATATGTGTTACATTTTTTATAGTTGTTTAAAATTGCCTGTTTTGTAATTGAAGCTTTTCTCTGTGGGTCCCCACTGAAAAGGGACTATCACAGCCCATTTGGACTATTCTGGTCAATAAAACCAATAAAGCTATAAATGAATAAATAAATAAATAACACGGCATGTTCCCAGGCCTAGTTGATGTGCTCCATCCTGAGGCCAACAAGGGTTCCTGTTAATAATGTATATAATCAGAGATATGTCAAACAGCTTTTTGAAGAGCAGGTTGAAACTCTCCATGCAATCGGTTTCAGTAAGGATCTTGCTGTTGACCTCCAGCAAATGACAGGAACCATCACTCCAGGGCACATATTCCCCATCATGAAAACCTTCACCAGTGATGGTCTGATCATCTGCAAGACTAGAAGGTGCATGCATAAGACACGTGTGTCTAGGACTCTATACTGAATGCTGGAGAATGTAATGAGATTAATTATCTTTTATTATACAGTGTTCCAGCAATATTTGCTTATAAGTTGGTTCTCAGTTGTTTTTGAACACAATTATAAAATTAAGTACTCTGAGGCTATTACAAGCTATTACAACTAATTGCTGTGTTGATATTTAATCATGGAAATACTCCCTGGGAATTGCGTAGACTTCACAGCATGTTAGAGCAATCAGCAGCGCTGCTAACTGAATATGCATGCTGCTCATTATGCACACATGAATCCAAGCACCATTTCATGACAGCAGCAGTGTTGGCAGGCATGAAACTGTGCTGGGAATCACAAGCACACAATGTAAACAAACATCCTTGCATCTAGGCAAATGTACCCTGCGAGCATGCAAGGACAGCTTATATGAAGTAAGGCCAAGTGCATTATAAGAACTTAGGTGCAGGTAACTTGAAATTAGGAGAATGTACACAGAATACAATATTAGTAGTGCATAGATAAGTATAAGGTAAGGGTAAATGGAAAAATATACTCAGTTAATGCATTCAGATGTGATGATGTCGCAAAGAAATATTTTTAGCAGAAAGACATCCATAGTGATAGTAATAATAAATAATCCTTTTTTCAATTGTTTTCCCAGGTATGTACAGTAGCTTTAAAAAAGGACATGCTAACAATGGATATGAGAGGGACACAATGCAACATTGTAAGAAATGGGGAGTTAATGTGATATTAATGCTGATAACATGCTAAGTTGAGATAAAAATATTACAAGGACAGTGGATACATTAGGTGTCATTCGCATACAGTGCAGTTATTGAATATGACATGTAGTGCTGTATCCTCCACTTTATCCTGTATAAACAAGGCATGAGTTATACAGGAATGGTGACACAGACAGCAGAAAGGGAAATGTTTTACCATTTGTTGTCATTAAATAACCGCATATGGGGGTATATTACCTTGACACATGTCACATGTGCATCATAAATAGTAATATAACAGCAATCAAAATGCAAAACTAACAAATGTCAACATAGATATGATAATATTGCATTACTTGAAGGTTTCAGTTTGTATAGAGAACACATTTAACACAGAATTATACTAGGCAAGCTCACAAGATATTACAGCAAACACTGGATAACATCATGCAAAGAGTACAAATACACAAGAAAGTGCACAAACACATGTCCAATCACACTTTGTGATGATCTAGCATAATGTCATACAAGAAGACATTTTATATAAGTCCCCATGTCCAATAAATCTGTATGGTATATTAAAAACAATTACAGTAATATATTAATCTTTGGAGGAAGACATGCAATACAGTGCATTCTTATTTGGAAATTAACTACTGTCTATAAGCAACCAATGGCATATTCAACATTTGCATCTTGCCAGAGTCAAACACATACCAGGACAGATATCAAAAAGATGTGTATCAACCTGTGACATCACAGAAGTAGGCATAATGTGTGAGATATGATGAAAACACTTGAATGGGTTAGAGCACTGCCCTATTGTAATGCATATGGATCCCGTACCATGGAGGGTGATGCCTTAAAAATGCTGCCCCTGACTGTCCAATAAATATTTCCTTTTCCTAAGCCACTCCAGTCTGACACACTTGTGTGACAGATGGATGCTACCAGATTCAACCCGTGCCTATCATACTAGGGACTCTACAGAACTCTGTATTGATTGCATCTGCCATACAGCATTGCAATGGATCTAATCAGAAATAAATGAAAATAATGCATGAGGTAATACAGGACATTTGAGGATAAAGTGTGTAATATGATTTTATCACAATGATGACAAAAAATTAACCATGTTAATATTCACACTGCTATGAACTTTATAAGATTAATGTTTCTTGGCTGTGTCCTGTTGTTTTGCATAACAACATCGCCCTAGATTTGAAACATACTGTATCTGTGTTGATATGCTATTAAAGTCATTACTGAATGCATGTGACACAGAAGCACTCACACCATGACATATGCAGAACAACTCTTTCAATGAAAGGATATTACAAAATGACTTTATATTTTTTTCTCCAAAGTTATAATGGAGAATAACAACTTTACGCAGTGTTGTTTGTGTAAGGTCACTAATAGAGTACTGCCCTTTCCTGGAACTGAACAACAAACTGTGTAAGTCCACTGACTACCAGCATGTGTATGAACTACATACACCACAGTGGAGTTCTTATAAAAACTGCGAGACTTCTCTTATGTGAAGTCATTATATCCTATGTTTGTGTTGCAATTTGTCTGATGAAGTCTTTTGCATTGTCAAGATGAAAGCACTCAATTAAATAATTTTTGTGTGGTTCCAGTTTCTGGGTTATCATTTGGTTTTCATCGTTTTGGTGTGTCTTTCATTACTATTCTTACATTGTATGAGATAAAAGGGCTGTGGAGGTTTATCCCACTGCAACTGCACACATTATAACAGTTGTGGATGTTATTCAAGCATAATAACATCATCAGCAGTAAGTCACTGTGGATTTTGAACACCTATGTGATGACAGAAGCCACCGATATTATAGGTTCATTCATTCATAGCTTCATACTAGGTTAACAACATCCAGGGTCTTTACAAGCCTAGCTCTACAACCCAACCCAGTTTTGTCCCAAAGTTCCTTGGACAACTATAAGGTGGTGTATGCTAGTAAGGAGGTAGCTAAGGGTTATGTGTATTGGGGGGCAGTATGTTAATTGGGGGGACATGGACAAGGCTGTGGGGTGAATTTGTGATTTCCCATCCAATGATCAAGGTTTCTTTTGAGCAGGATCAGGCATGATCTCTGCTTTACGTAGATGGGGAGCTTATTCCATAGTGCGGGAATCCTTTGAGACACTTATTAGTCCTAAGAACAGGTTCTATTTACATTGCAGACAAAGTTCAGGTCCTTGGATGTAGTACTTCTTGTGTTGTTTGTCTTGTGGATGTGCAAGAGGTCCATAAAAGCTGGATCTGAGGACGTCTTATATGCTACACATAGATTGCCTCTCAGTAACCTGTAGAAGACTGAGTACTGAGATAGGACTGTATGGCAATCTCTGTAGGACAAGGTATTCATACCCTGGATTCTTCCAGTAAGGATATTGTGAAGAATAAATGCACCACAGTGCCACCAGAATAAGATATTTTGGTCTTTGAAGCTGTGACATCATATTATTGCTGCAAGAGATATATGTGTCTGTAATTTCTTTAAAGGACAATTGCTATATGTGTCTTTCTCACACAACATTGCCTGGCATTAGGTATACCCAACAGAAGTGATGCATAATGCAGTCATCACTGTGATGGGAGAATGGTAATCATGTAAAATGTTTGGATAATCACAGATATGAACATATGCCTTACTAATGCAACAGCATGCAGAGCATAGTCTTATGTCCTCACACTACAGGAAAAGTATTAGTAGCGCTTATGGGAACCAAAATGTCATCCCATGGTATCATCATTATCCAATAATGTGTTTCTGTGTGATAAATGAGCAAAAATCATTGTAATAGGAAAATCCAGCCATACAAGTACACAAGAGATAGTTGGCTGACAACATTATTACCTACCTGCCCATTCACAGACATACTGACACAAGTGGGCCTAAGAAATAATGGCTGGATTTGGACACACTATCAGAGATCCCAAGGTACAGAGCACTGTCTGAATCACATGCAATACACAAAATGCTGTTTTACAATTGTGAAAGTGCACATTTGAATAGATGACATCATCATTCTTTCATACGTGAATATTCTTCTAAAAACTCATGACGGTTGAATTTCACAGTAACACTACACAGCTACACATACTACATGCATTAGACGCCTTCTCTATACAACAGGATAGACAAACACATATGCACGGTAATCAGTCATTTCTGGATTCAAACCTCTTCCGTCTGAACTTTTGCAGTCTAGAGTATCACAAGAATAGCATCAACAGCCAGCACCACAGGATAACTAATATGACCACTGTAATGCAATTAATCCTTTATAGTATTGTGTTTCCAAAACTGTTTATGGCTTTGGGGCAACACATATTTATAGGTAATAATCTGACAATGAAAATATGCCTCCCAACTGGAAGATTGCATAAGGGGTGTTGTCACAGACACAATTCTACATGACAATATGCACAGTCATATTAGTTAACCAATGTTAGATTTGAACCCTTATCTACCTATTTATACAATCTATAGCACAGAAAATTAGCTGCAAGCTCCACAGAAAATGTCTTTTAAGGGTGCAGTGAACATTTTTGACATAATGATCTCATCATTGTGATGCACAGAAGATTTTTCTGGGAAATGTGGCATAAGGGGATGGGGCAGCCTCAGGATAAGGGGAGGGGAGCATCCTCTCCCATGTGAAAATGTTCCTCTAACTGGAAATTGATACAGCACATGTGGTCAAGAAGATATACGTACTTGACATTGAAGCTACACACAAGTTCCCCACTGTGAGATTTGAACCTCCTACCTATTCAGTTATACAATCTAAAAATGACAGTATTAGTTGCAAGCATCACAAGACAAATATGTATCTTATGGGAAGAGAGTGTGCTTTTGATAGGATGACCAAATCAGTGTGTTGCAGAGAAGATTATTGTGGTAAAAGTGGAATAAGGAAATGGTGAAATACACACCCAGGTTACATTTTTCCTCTGATTGGAAGATGATATAGCCTGTTTGTTTAGGAAGCTATATGCACCTAATACTGCAAACACACAAATGCACACACACACACACACACACACACACACACACACACACACACACACACACACACACACACACACACACACACACACACACACACACACACACACACACACACACACACACACACACACACACACACATACTCCATTGTGAGATCTGAACATTCTAATTATTAATCATGAAGTCTAGAAAATACAGCATTGGTCACAATTGCCACAGAAGAAGTCTATATTTTAAGGGAAAAGAAAACTTTTCAGAAAGTCATTGAGGGGCCAACATCTAGGAGGACTGATGCAAGAGAGATGGATGGGCAGAGTAATGTTTTGTTAGCCCATCATAGTGGGGATAGAAGAAGAATTTATTTTGTAACTACTTATAGTGTTTTGAGTTCTGAGGTAGTTACTTTAGTTAAATATTATTGGATTTTTTGCTTAAATTCAAAGATTTATCTGGTGTGTTATATCTTTCCTTGTATTTCCTAATATTCCTATTTCCTAGTATTTTCCTAGTATTTCTTATAGGATGGGAAGACATTTGAGAGATATTTTGGTTCATAATTATTTTTGTTTGCCCCCTGTTGCTCCCTCTGCTTGTCCTGATCTTTTAGTGACTTACTCATGCAGACATAGGTTCATAGGTTCATACTAGGCTATCTGCCCAAGGGCATTTATAAGCCTAGCCCATAGTTATGTGGCTTTCGCCACCCCTTTAGTTTGAATAAAACTATGCCTATTATTTTGCTGTGCCTCTGTCAAGCAGTGACACTGAAGTAATCCCTGGGGTATATCTGCGATCTCCCATCCATTGGTCAAGATTCCTCTTGAACAAGGCCAGCGAGGTGCTCTGCCTCACATGTACCAGGATTTTGTTCCACAGCATAGGTAGTCTCTGGGTGATGAATCTGTCCCTCCAGCACGTTCTATTAATAACCGTGTCAAGGTTTAAGTCTCCCGCCCTTGTGGTTCTGAGGGATCTAGATTTTTTGAGGTGAAGCATATTCATCAAATCTGGGTTTGACATGGCCTTATATGTCAGGCACAGGTCACCTCTGAGCAAATGGTATGAGACTGAATAGAGCTGGAGTTCTTTCAGTCTGGCAGCATAAGACATATTTTTGAGACCCTTTATCCTTTTGGTGAGGAACTTTTGGGGCCTTTCCAGCTGTTGCAGGTGTCGGGTCAGATACATTCCGAATGGGGCATTGTACTCAATCATAGGCCTAATGAGTGATGAGTACAGAGGGACAATGACCTCCCTTGATCTAGATGTGAATCCCTTCATGATCAGGTGGGCAATGTAGAAGGTTTTCCTAACTACTTTAGCAACATGAGTGTCAAAAGAAAGGCTACTGCCAACCTGGGTCCCCAGATCCCTGATGACTTCTTCTGTGCTCAGTGGATTGCCACCTATATGGTAGCTAGGGGTAACCTTGTTTTTCCCGAAGGGTATGACTATGCATTTCTTGGCGTTTAACTTTAGGCCATGGCTCTGGCACCAGTTATCCGTTTCTGTGAGGCCCTTCTGAAGGATATCTGTGTCAGATGTGTTTTCGACTATGGCGCTCAGTTTGCAGTCATCTGCAAACTTTGTCAGCCATAACCCTCCTGTGTTTGCTTGTACTTCAGAAAAGTAGATGCCGAACAAGAGTGGACCCAGGACTGAGCCCTGTGGGACACCACTTGTGACAGGCTTTGAGTCTGACATGGCTCCAGCAACTCTGACCCTGTCGGTTCTGTCACTTAGCCAGTTTGCAACCCATCTTGTGATGTATGGGTTTACATTCAAGCTGATGAGTTTTTCGATGATACCTGAGTGGGGTATTGTGTCGAAGGCCTTTGCCAGGTCGAGGTAGGCTGTATGGACTGCCTTTCCCTCATCAATGGCCTTGGTGACTGTCTCGAAAAAGTCAACCAAGTTTAAAAGGCATGATCTGCCTTTGACAAAGCCAAACTGGGTTGGATCCAAAGTCTGCAAGTTCCCTATGTCTTTATTTATGAGTTCCATTATGATCCTCTCCATGGCTTTGCAGATAAGGCTTGTCAAGCTAATGGGACGGTAATTTCCAGGGTCGGTGGAGGCACCGCCCTTGTGAAGTGGGACCACAGTCGCCGGCACCACTCCTTGGGTACGTATCCTGAGGTGAGGCTAAGATTAAACAGCTGTCCTAACTGCGGGTTTAATTCCTCATTGAGTTCGTGGAGCACACAGTCGGGGACACCATCCGGTCCCATGGATGCTGTGTTTTTTGCCTTGGAGAGAGCAGTTCTCACCTGGGCGTTGGAGATGTTTGGGGGCTACAATCCTCTGGTATAGATATCTCTCCTTTGGGGAGGGGGAAGTTTGCACTGAACCTGTCAGCCAGTATGTTGGCAATGTGTGTAGGTTCAGTAATCTTCACATCATTTTGAACTAATTCTGAGCATATCTGGGAGTTTCCTCCTAGGTTTCTAACATAGCTAAAGAAGGCCTTATGATTGTCTTTTGAGTCCTTGGCGATTTTTCTCTCAAAATTTGCCTTGGATGATTTTATGAGAGCTCTTAGTTTTTACTTATAATGATAAAGGTGTCTTACCTTTCAAGGATTTTGCTCTATCTTGTAGTAGCTTCCTCCTTTTGTTGTAGAGCTTGTTTATGGCTGGGGTCCACCAGACTGGACGCTTGCCTTTGGTACAAAGAGTCTTAGTTTTGTTTGGGATTGCCTGATCCATGCAGTCCTGTAGGTGCTGGTTGAAGGCATTTGTAAGTGATTCAGCGGTTTGAGTAATGTTTACCACTGGCTCAGGGGCCTTAAAGGAGACCACACTAGTTTTTAGAAGTGTGAAGTCGGCTTTTGAGAAGTTTTTCACTGTGGTCTTTTTATTTCAGGTGGGGCGGGATGAGGACCTCCAGCGAGATTAGTTTATGATCTGATCTCACCAGTGAGGGGTATACTTCCGGTGTTGAACATTGTGATCCCATGTTCGTGATGATGAGATCAAGTATGTTTTCTCCACTTGTGGGGATGGTGTCTAGTTGTTCCATGGCATTTGAGGTTATGAACTCCAGGAACCTTTGGGCTAGAGTGTTTGGGCTTGAGTAGTGTTCCCAGTCTATATTAGGGTAGTTGAAGTCACCTAGTATGATGGTGTTTGGAGATACATTTATCCCCTCCAATGTTTTCAGGAAGGCCATGTGAGGTTCCTGAGTTTGAGAGGGTGGCCTGTAACATGCTACAAATTGTAGAGCAGTCTTGCCTATGGTTAATTGCACCTGGATGGTCTCCGATGCATTGTGCGTTGCCACCAGCCTTGAGGTGTGGGTGTCCTTTATGAATATGGACACCCCCCCTCCTTTCTTGGTGTTGTCCGGATTTTGGGGCTGGAACGCATGATATGAGGTGAAACCTGATAGTGCTGGGGTGCTCTCAGGAGCCTTGAACCAGGTTTCTGTCACAGCACAGACATCGATGTTCTCCATACTGAGAAGGGCCTCGAGTGCATGCATCTTGAGATTGAGACTTCTGGCATTGAGCAGCATTACCCTTAGTTTTTTTTCCTTTTTTGTGTTCTAGGGTGGTAGGTTTAGAATTTGAGCCTTGCCTAAAAAAGGCACTATGGGGGTGGCAAGAGCCTTTGCCAATATCCGGAAGCCTAGGGGAGACAGGTGCAAGCTGTCCCTTGCGAAGCAGCGTGGCTTGTCCAGCATGTCATCCCAGGCAGACAGACATTGGATCCCCTTTGAATGACACCAGAATTTAAGCCAATTATTAAAGCTGATCATCTTATCACTGTATTGTGGCATCATTCTAGGTGAAGGTAGGATACTGCTCAAGGTCAGGGTCATACCTGCCTGGGCTACATAATCAGAGAGCTCCTCAATGTCTCTTTTCATGTAGTCCAAGTAGGTACGTCTCAGGTCGTTGACACCAGCGTGGACAATGACTGAGTCATACTTGTACCTGCTGTTGAGAGACCTGAGTGCTTGCATTATGTGGCGGATTCTAGCGCCCGACAGGCAGCTTACTGTGACCTTCTCCTTACTCAGTCTGGTGAGCGGGACATCAGTGTGTCTGACTATGGAGTCACCTATGACAAGTATGTTTGGTGTTGTATTTGGCCTTAAGGGCAGTGACTGCTTTGCACACTGATTTTGTTGTTTATGTGTTGTTTGTGTGGTGTATTGAGTTTGCAGTTGCTTGGGTGTCTGCTTTGGAGGCCTCTGCTGTTTAGGTAAATTTTTACTCAGAGCCTCCGAGTATGTCTTATTGTGTTTATGTGTTTGATTCAGTGGTGTGATTGAGTTATGTGAGACTGGTATTGTGGTGTGTGTAGTTGCCTTCTCCTCCTGCCTGGTCTTGCCAGTCTTGAGTTGAGAGAGCTCAGCCTCCAGTCTGGCTAAATAGCTGCATCTCTCACAAGTGTTAGTGTTACGTGGGAGGAGTAGAGGGTTGTCCGTGTACATGAGGCAATTGTAACATTGTCTCAGAATTCCCAGATTCACCAACTGGGCAGGAGAGGACGCCAGCATCTGACCCTTCGACATGCTAGAAAGAATTATGAGTTGGTATGAGACAGAAAAGTAGTGGGCTTAGCAGGAAAGTGGGCACTCCTGGGGGGTTTTGCTAGTGAGAGATTTGTATAATATAGGAGTGCTTGACCTGCAAAGAGAATGCTTATAAGACAAGGGATATGCTTATAAAACAAGTGCTGAGCTTTTTGAGAGGAAAAAGCTATTTGGAACAAGTGCTGCACTTTTTAGTGAAGGTGTAAGCTGTTTAGGTTCCTAACAGAGCAGTTCTAAGGGAAAAATTGAAGAACAGACTAAGAGTTTAACCTTGTTTAACCAGCGCTGCCCGATGCTGCTCTAGTGGCAACTCCGCGCTAAATCGCGCTGAAGCACGTTAAAGCATGCTTGATAGCAGGGGCTGGAAAGAAGCAGGAATAGACCCAAAACGGACAATAAAACTACAGTTTCAAGTCAGTAACCACCTCTACGGGGGGCAGGGAAGCTGCTCAATGTTATTCACTGCCACTGATCAACAGAGAGACCCTCCTTCAGCCCAAGCAAAAATGGCCTCACAGAAACTTTCAAACAGTTCAGGAACAGCAAGCCTGTAACTGAACTTTTTTAACTCTCTGAAAAGTGGGAAAAACCCAAGATTTTTTTTTTGTTTTTGTTTTTACAGAGATAGCAGAGGTTCACAAGTAATATCAAGTTATAACAGTGCAGTAAATGACCCCACACAAGAGTGCTAGGTCAAGGACAGAAAATATGCAAGTTTTAAGAAAAAACGATTTAAAATTAAGTGCAAACAGGAAATTCAGCAAACAGCTTTTGGTTGTGCTCTAAATACAGCTACTAATACAGAAATCAAGTTTAACAATCCAGAAAATGCTCAAGCTAGGCAGCTATGCAGAAAAACTTAGCAAATAAACAGAGAAAAAATACTTAAAATCTCAAAAGTGGCTCCCTTCTTCTCTCAGCATTTTTTCCTCTTGGAGGGTGCTTCACCAACAGCCAACAAGCCTGAAAAGACGCCCAAACCACGAGGCAACTAGGCTTTAAGTGAGGAAGATGAAGGAGTTTTGGAAATGACCCCTAGTGGCCAATAAAACTACAGTTTCAAGTCAGTAACCACCTCTACGGGGGGCAGGGAAGCTGCTCAATGTTATTCACTGCCACTGATCAACAGAGAGACCCTCCTTCAGCCCAAGCAAAAATGGCCTCACAGAAACTTTCAAACAGTTCAGGAACAGCAAGCCTGTAACTGAACTTTTTTAACTCTCAGAAAAGTGGGAAAAAAGCAAGATTATTTTTTTTTTGTTTTTGTTTTTTACAGAGATAGCAGAGGTTCACAAGTACTATCAAGTTATAACAGTGCAGTAAATGACCCCACACAAGAGTGCTAGGTCAAAATATTGTTAGGAAATTTACATATATAAATGGGGTTTACTTTCATACTTTTGATTTTTATAGTTGTGACACAGAAGGTGTTATATGTGCTCTCCAATGCCCGTGTGATTTGACTTATATTGGGGAAAGTAAAAGGAAGTTTAAAGCAAGGTTACAATAATGTGCTAGAAATATTAAGCAAGGTAAGACTGAAAGTCCTATGCACACATTTTGCAAAATTTCATAAGTCTGATCCTAGTGGGTTAAAGGCAACGGTTTTAGCAAAAATGTCTATGATTTTTTATTCAGAAAATGTTTATAAGAGAAAACTTATGCATAAAGAAGCTAATTTGATTTTAAAGTTTATTACCTTATATCCCTCAGGTCTTAATGTAGGTTGTAATTGGAGAGTGATAATTTAATTTGTATTTTTATTGATTATTTTTTTTATTGGTGAGTGCATTTTAATATGTTGGTTGGAGTGTTTTTTAATACTCCTTGAAGGCTGTGTTTTATCTGAGACACCAGAGGATAAAGTTTTTTTTTTAATTTTTAGTGGCTCCTGACAGTGGTTTATATATTTATTTATTTATTTATTTTTGGTTTTATATTAATTGATTTTATGGCTAGTGAACTCTCTCTTAATTTACCTTGTATTTTTAGAGAAGATGCTGTGGATGATTCACAACTTAATACAAACCATTTTGTAACTCATGTAGATTCTTCTGGGGATCATACTGGCACTGGTTGCTTAAATATTGTTTCTAGTCCACCTAATATTTTAAAAGGATCTGAACAAGAATGGAGAATACGGACTGAGAATTCCTTCTCATCAGTGGGTCAGAGGTCTATTTTTTCTTTACTGGGTGATTCCAGTATTTTATTTATACCATCATAAACTAGAATGGTTGCTACACAAGGAAATGGCCACCTATTTTAACGTGCTGATTTTGCAACATTATATAGACTTGGATATCTCACTCAGGGGTCTTACAACATGTAAAACTCCTTCCACTCCATTCAATATGTCTGATGAGATGGGCAAGAATTTTTCAAAAGGTGGCTTTCAGTGGCACATAAATGTGCCTTGGAGTGGGTTCATAATTTGCTGGAGAGGGACAGAGTTAAACAGAACAAATTAAAAGGTGAGATTAAAAGAGTGTGTTCAGAGTTATCTAAACTTTTGGCTCCTGAACATTTTGATTCTCTTTTATCAGAAATCAATGAAAAGTTAAAGAAGTATGAGCAGGGACTTGCTGATCATAAAACTGTTAAAATGCATCAGGATGCTTCTAGCCAATCAAGGAAGTCCTCTAACTCCTTGAGGGGTGTTTCCTTTTCGTCTGATGTTTCATGCACTTCAACAGATTTTGAAGTAGATGAAGGTTCATTTTCTCATTTACCTCCAGCTCAAGAACCATCTCATTTAATAAGAGACTTTCAAAGAGAACAATAGGGCCAGAGAGAGACTTTCAGTGACTGGAAAAGAGGGCAAAAGCAACCTGAAGGCAGCAGCACATATGGAAGAGAGGGACAGCAACAGTTTAAGAGAGGCAAATGGCAATACTTTTTTAAACGTGGCACATTAGTACATAATATTTCTGGCATTGACTTAGAGACACAACTTAAGATTATAGATTATGGATGAAAGTTTGTTCCTACTGTCTTGCCTCGCATTCATGACTTAAAATGTGATATTTTTAGATTGATTTATAGGTTGCATTTATTGTATTTTTTGAATGTAAGAGAGGAGATCTATGTGATGATGTTATTTTTTGAGTGATATTTCAATTGATAGTATTGAAGATGGTAGTTTTCATTCATGTTTTTTAGACCTGGGGGATGAAGGTTATGTTAATGCTTATACTCAACTTGATACTACTAAGGTTATTCGTAAAAGCCATCTTATGCCTCCTTTCAAACATGATGGTATCAAACTATTTTTTCTAGTATGCTTAATTTTTATGTTGAATGTGATTATGAGAAGTTTATGAATAAGAAATGCAATATTGCTTATAATATGACTAAACACAAATGGAATGATCTTCATTTATTAGCTAAGAATAATAGTGTAATTATTAAACCTTTGGACAAGGGCAATAAAATTGTTGTTAAAAATTATCACTACTTTCAGATGTGCATGTCACATTTGCAAGATAATAATGTTTACATGGTGAGGAGTATGTTTGAATATAATAAGGCTGTTACTAACTATATTGCTCTTTTAGAAAAAAGGTTTTAGACTGGGTTACTTCTCTTGTTCTGATTTAGATACTAAATTCCAAGTTTCTGATAGTGAGCTAGCAGTTTTGTACTGCCTTCCTAAGATACATAAAAATGGTTTGAACGCCCCCTGGTAGACGAATTGTGTCAGCCAGTAAATATTTTTATCTAACATGGGTCTTTTTTTTGCATGAGTTTTTGTTACTTTATGTTGTGAATTTGCCTTCTTATTTTAGGGATATAGGTGACTTTATAGAAAAAAAATATACAATATTGGTTGGTCGGAATACATTTTTTTTTATCACTGTAGTTGTTTGTAGTTTATACACCAATGTTAGACATAGTATAGAATTGGAGGCTGTGAAATATTTTTGGGGACATGCCACTATCGAATTATATATTGGAACTTTTGTATTTTTGTTTGACTAATAATTTTTTGTGTTTAATAATTGTTTATACCATCAGTTACAAGAGACAGCTATGGGGGCTTCTTTTGCCCCATGTATGCTAATTTAGTTATGGGTCTATATTATTTGGAATGTCTTTATCAATTTAATTTTTTTAATAAATATGTAGTTAAATATAATCAATTTATTGATGATTTAATTTTTACTTGCAAAGGTGGTTTATGAATTTTTTAATCAATTACAAAATAATATATTTGTTTTTATTTTGATGGTTTACAGTTTGGTAGACAGATTATATTTTGGATATTAGTTTGTCTTTAAGTTCCAATAATGAATTGTTTACTTCTGTACATAGAAAATCTGTTGATGAGGACAGTTTTTGGATTGGCATAGCTGTCATCCACCCCATATTTTGTCTGCTCTCCCCTTAGGTGAATGTATTCATTTGTGGAGACTTTGTAACAATTATAGTGATTTTTTAGGCTGAAATTGATAGAATGTTTTCTATTTTCTGTTCCAGGGGTTATGATAATGAGTTGGTGAAGTCCGCTGTTCAGAAGGTTATTGAGGGGGGTCAACATCTAGGAGGATTGATGTGAAAGAGCTGGATGGGCAGGGCAATGTTTTGTTAGCCCATCATAGTGGGGATAGAAGAATTTATTTTGTAACTACTGATAGTATTTTGAGTTTTGAGGTAGTTACTTTAATTAAATATTATTGGAATTTTTAGCTTAAATTCAAAGATTTGGCTGGTGTGTTATATCCATTTCCTAGTATTTCTTATAGGAGGGGAAGACATTTGAGAGATACTTTGGTTCATATTTATTATTTTGTTGCTCCCTCTGCTTCTCCTGATCTTTTAGGGCTTACCCATGTGGACATTGTTGTGTATGTCAATATATTGTTAGGACACATACATATATAAATGGGGTTTCTTTTTATACTTCTGATTTTTACAGTTGTGACACAGAAGGCATTATATATGCTCTCCAATGCTAGTGTGATTTGGTTTACATTGGAAAATTAAAAGGAAGTTTAAAGTAAGGCTGCAAGAACATGTTTGAAATATTAAGCAAATTAAGAGTGAAAGTCCTATTGTACACATTTTGTACAATTGCACAAGTCTGATCCTAGTGGCTTAAAGACAACAATTTTAGAGAAAGTGCCTGTGAATTTTTGTTTAGAATATGTTTATAAGAGAAAACTTATTTATAAGTACCCTATGTCCTGTAGGTCTTAACGTAGGCTGTAATTGGAGAGTGCTAATTGAATTTGTATTTTTATTGGTTATTTTTTATTTGTGCATGTATTTTAATATGTTGGTTGGAATGTTTTTAATACTCCTTGAAGGCACATATCTTTTAAGGGAAGTCTCTTTCACTTTTGATATGATGACCTCATCTATTGGTTGCATAAAGGATGTTTCTGTTAAAAGTGGGATAAAGGTGTGGTAGTGTACTTGCCTAGGTTAAGTTTTTCACATGACAGGAAGTTGATGCAGCACATCTGTTCAAAAAGCTAAATGTAGCAGAAATTGCAGCATGCACGCACTTTCACACTGTGAGATTTGAAGCTTTTACCTAGCCAGTTTCACTATCTAGATTACACAGTATTAGTTGCGAGTGCTACAACAGAAGTATGACTTTTAATAGTAGAGAGTGTGCCTTTGTCATGATGACATTATCAATGTAATACACAGGGGATGTTCTGTTAAAAATGGGATAACGTGCAGAGGGAGCTGTGTCCAAAGTTAAATTTGATAATGAGGTGTTACTTTCCTGTCACTACCTCCCACACACAAACACAAGTTCATCCCAGTGAGATTTGAACCTCCTATCTATATAGTTGCACCATCTAGAGACCATAGTATTAGTTGCAAGCACCACAGAAGAAGTCTGAGTTTAATGATGTGAAAATGTATATTTGTACTTAGTAAAACTTTACTGTTTGGAACAGCTAGTACTGTGCATTACTGGTTTTGGGACAAGTGCTTATATGTGGATAGGCAATGTGCTTGTCACATGTAATTACATACTTCTTAGATTCAGATACTGTCATTCATGTACATTCGTTGGTGTGAGGGACATATACCTGTTTCACAGCATGGGATGGCAATGACAATGACAATTGTAAACCACTGGATTATTAATCAAAAATCAAGCTTATTCTGAGCTGATTGCATGGAAATAGTAAATACTGTTACTCATATTGCCTCATGGTTGCAAAATGTGCTTTGACAATATAAACAGACAATTCCTAAATATGACATGCACTTCTAAATAACAGTGATGGATTATGTGCGAAATGTCTACCCACAATTTTTACACAGTTGGAAGTGCAACCATTGGAGTGCAGACATATGTTAATAGGCTGATATAATCAGTCTGAATTCCAGATACCTAGTTTTCAAAATGCATTAAAGACATACAGGCAGTATACAAACTAAGCATAGAATTATTTCTTGGAAATATTTTTTTACTTCTCTGTCTGAAGTGCAGCACTGGCAAGCTCAATTGCGCTAGAGATGGCAAACATTTATTTATTTGTTATTATTTATTTATTGACATGTGTTGACCGGGAAACTCCACTGGGTCAGGAACCTATTTTCAGTGGAGGCCCAGGGAGAAAGGCTCCACAATTAACGCAGTCAGATAAAAATATAGACACTTAACAAAAAACATTTTAAAAGCAGAAATATCCAAAAATTAAAATAAATTATAAAAGTAGACTACATAGACAATATAAAACTTATCAGTATGTATCAGAACCTATATAAACTTAGATAATAGTTGGTAGTATAGTACAAAACTTGAGCTGTTTCTTTTTGGCATTGCATGAAAAAAACATGGCAGTTCTTGCCAAACATTTATAGTGGTAATAGAACTGTATTGTTGTCAGGGTAAACATTATTTTGAACTATGGAACTGGGTTAGAAATAAGTAGTGAAGGTTTTATGGTGGTTTGTTTGATTTGCATTGGCATTTGAGATTATGTAGGAAGTACATTTTTAATGCTACTTTATATGTCTTTATGCAGTCTATTTGGGTAATATGGGAAGGTAAGGAGTTCCATTTTAGCAATGCTATGGGAGAACAATCATTGTCCAGCTTTTTTGTTGGGCTTGGTTACACTAATAGCATGGGTACATGAAGGAATATAAGTTTGTAGTATTGATGAGAGTATTAGGCAGGTATTTTGTTTATAAATTAGTTTATGGGCTAGCATTAGTTGGGTGATAGCTTGGGAAATCCAACCAGTTCTGTTCAGAGATTGCTTGGCAGTGGTGTGAGCAGTTAGGCTTTCCTGAGGTGAATTTAGCTATTTTATAGTAACAAGATTGAAGTTTATTGCTGAGGGACGAGTGAAGGTTAGTAAAGATGGCATTACCATAAAGTAGAGAAGTGATGAGTAAGGTACTTTCCAGTTTTGTTTTGGAGTTTTTGTCCATGTAAAGTTTATGACGATAAAGTTTGTGAAGTTTAAAGTGTTTTCTTTATTACGTTGAGAATGTGTGTTTCAACAGTGAGTTTGTCGTCAATTGTAATGCCTAGCAGTTTGGCAGATTTTACTATTTCTATTTCAGTTCCATCTTTAGATAAGATTTTGAAGTCTGTATCTGGTGGTTTTGAAGAGAATAATAGAAGTTTTTTTTTTTGACATTTAGTATAAGTTGTGAATTGTTTACCCATGACTCAATCTCTGTAAAAGCATTTTGAGTAACTGTGAGGTGGTCAGAGAAATTGTTTGAAGGAGAGATTATTGGCAAATTGTTGGTGTATTGGATAATTTTACCTAGTTGAGAGACTTTGTGGAGGTCATTAATAAAGTTGTTGAAGAGTAATGGTCCCAGAACGGAACCCTGTGGGACTCCTATGTTGTTTTGCAGATAATCAGATTGGATGTTATGCCACTTTATAAATTGCTGTCTATTGTTTAGGTATGATGTAAACCAGTTGAGGGATTTGGGGGCGCAGCCAAGTTTTGTTAATTGGATCAGAAGTACAGTATGTGATACTGTGTCAAAGTATATCATATTTCACAAAGTTCCAGTATGACGACAGATTGCACTATAAGTGCATGCATAATCATACCTTGAGGTGCTGAGCTTAGAAAAGGAATTCAGTGTAGTCTGTGGTGCTCTGTGCTGATCTCCATGCAAATAAGCAGTATACATGTAAAACAATATATGAATCTGATGATAAACAGAAAATATATGTCTTATTGACATGTTTCAAGTATCACAATATACACATTTGTCATGATAGTTGTAGTTCTTCAATAAATATATGTGTGATACATGTGTATTATGATACACATGAGGGACCAGGCATGTTATTGCTGGTGGAAATGTGGCTTATAGAAACAGTGCGGAATCAAGGGGGTTTATTTGATGACACAGAAGGGGTGGGAAGAGGTAAACACTTGGCGATAAGAATACACATACAGACATAACACAACATTATTTTTTTATTCATTTCTGCACATATTTGTGTTTTTCTACTAATGGCTTTTGCATCCTAATTAATCAGGCAATATTTGTATAAGACAGTCATCACAAGTAGAACAGAGGGGAAAGAGTACAGGAATTTGCAGGAGAGTGGTAGGACAGCACCATAGCTATCCTCTTCTTCAAAACATAAATGTGGTATTGTCCATACAATTTCTTGACTTTTAGAGAGTCACCACAGCAGGGATAGGTGACAACAACAGAATAATGTTGTATAGTCAATTGAACCAACTGAATTGTGTCAAGATGACACATAGCTGAAGAGGGGAGCTACGTATGGGGTGTAATTTTTTTGTGGAGCAGGCTCTCATTTTCTTTTTATTTTTTGAGGTAGAAGAATATTGAGGAAGATGCATAAGAAGGAGAGGGTCAAGTAGGTTAGTTAGCAGATACAGACATACAGGACATACAAGATAGACAGGGATGGTGATGCACACAATAGGTTTGGAGAAACCATAATTGGGGATATGTAGGGGATCACAGAGACACAGCCACATCCAACATGAGAACAGTGAAAATCTAGTCCTCACCTCATAACTATCATCACTGTCTCCTGTGTCAGTGGCCTGCATCAGTGGCAAATATGGCATCATTTTTTTCAATACAATGTAGAACATTTTCAATGTCCACCATCCACACATTGAGACAGCCACATTGGTACTGATCACATCAAAAAGCACAGAAGCTGATAAAAGTGGCAGTGAAGTTTGGCCACGTGTGATGCTTAAACTCTTAAGACATATTCCAATGCTAAGCACTGATGTGCTTTATACAGTTGGTTATAATCATGGTTGTTTGGAGGAAAATGTTATGACTTATGGCATATTGGCATGTTGTGAGTTAGATCCTGGTAAGATTGAGTAGGAATACATGAAAATCAAACCCAAGAGAGAAAAGAAACTTAGGATAAAATGTTAAACATTGTTCATTAACTGTTAATGCCACAGAAGAACTTACTAGTTAACATTGTAATTAGACGTATACTACTTTAAAACTGAATGCAGAAATTCTTAACAGATGCCTGTATCTCTGTGGCTTTATTTAGTCATGGGACTGTATTTCTATATAACAGGCAGTGGTTGCATTTATAAATACATCTCAGATGCATGTAAGTGCATGACCTAGTAAGGCATGGTGGGTTATGTTACATTCATACTTCATAGCACATACTACTGTAAACACATATTTATGATATATGAAAATTCAATAAATATAACAAACATATTGTGAACATCATACCTATTCCTAATCAAAATGTTGGGACAAATGTCATTATGATCTCCTATGTATAAGTACCTGTTATCTGGATTGGAACCCTACATCAGCTGTCTTCACTCTTTAAGATGCCTGCACTCACAGCTTTTGCCACAAGAAAAGTTATCTGACAGGTGGAATTTATTTGCTGAGAACTATCCAGTGTGCAGATGGATGCACACCTCTGCCATGCTTCTTTGTGCTATAGAAGACAGGCTAAATAAAATTTTTGACTTTTCTCTTTGGGAGTGAATAGTGTTTGCAAACTGTCAAGTGGAGCTCAAATGCAAAAGTCATTAGAAAAAAATGACAGAGAAAAAACAGTCACAAAAAATGAATTCAATCAATGGGTATCCCAATCATTGACCAGAGTAAGAAGTGCATTACAGACACATTCATCCTTCTCACATCTCCTTGCAACATCAGTAATGTCATTTTTGACACACATTATCAGAATTGTGGTTAATGTCAAATAATTTGAAACTGTGCAGATAAAATTTCACATGGTCTTAACAATAATTAGAATAGTTGTGATTTATACAAAACAGTGATCTAATGAAACATGTGCAAATTTCTATTCAGACCCACCTCAGTAAAATTATCAATTAACTGTATTTGAGCCCTGAATCACAGTATCATCTGTCTTATTTCTCTAAAGTCAGTTCACTTCTACCTTGTGCTACAAGGATAGTAGCTGAAAGGTAGAATTTATTCATTAAGTACTATTCAGAGCGCTGATGTTTTTGAACTGGTACCAGGTTTTGTTTGTGCTACAGAAAGCATCCAATTTAAAGTTTTCACTTTTTCCTTAGACAGTTAACTAGAGATACCTGTAGCTCACTGCTAGAGACTGCGGCAAGTCCAGAGTACGTATTGCCAAAGGGTACGCAAATGATGAGGAAACATTTTTAAAAAGGCTGCTGAAATACTGTAAACATTATGAAACAAGTAGTTAAAATATACAGTTCTGCTATTTCTTCAACCTTCTTGTACTTCAACATGAATATATGCTCCTTAAAAATCATTATGTTAACACAAACACAACCATGTCTGGATTAAAACCCCAGGGCACCAGGACATTCACGAAACACTTTTGATTTTCTTATCTGTATATGCCACACTCACATACTTGGACTGTGAAAATAAAAAGGAAGTTACCTATACCCAAGATGTGACTATCAGTTGACATTACCAGGTGTAACTGAAAATCTTTTTGATTCCAGTCCTGTTTACAGTTTGATGTGTTGATATTTGTGATATTGACAACAGCGAAGATAAACCCTTCCTCACACAATATAATGTAAAAAATGAACACTGCACTTCTTTTCTTTATTTTATGAACATCATTCCCATATATATATATATATATATATATATATATATATATATATATATATATATATATGCTTCTCTAACAAAATTGCTATGTGCCTTGCCTTGCAGTTGATATATGTGTCATTGATTAATCTAACTCTTTAGAATTGCAAGACACAATTATACTCAGATGTAGAAACAGCAGTCGTAAATAATTCTTGTAAATGTTATGATGTTGCTGGCTTAAGTCAATCAGTGGTAGTCATAAAATGTGTTATAATTGTTTTCTGTCAGACACACCCTCGGTAAGTGTACATTAAAGAGGACTGACTATGAAAAATTGATTAATACCGCAGTCAAACTAATCATTCACATTTGCAAGCACTTAACAGCTAACCCTTCTCATTACTCATCCTTGCAGAGTTAGGGCTTGTGTATGCAATAGTGGAGGTCCTTACACCATGTTTACATTCTCTGCACTTATTGCAGATTGTGGAATTCATGAATGCTAATGAGTTCACACCTCATTTGAATATGCACAGTGCTGAGAGAACTGACTCTGCACTATATAAAGGTAAATGTGTGATAATTTTCAGTTAGATGAGTGGATGACTGTGATACAGGCAACAGGGAAGATAAATGAATACTGCACCTCTTTTCTTTCTTGTATATAAAGAACATCATTCCTATATGTATGCTTGTCTAACAAGACTGCTATGTGCTTTGCCTTGAGGTTGGTATATGTTTAATCAGATAATCTACTGTCTTAGAATGGCAGACATAATTGTACTCAAAGGCAGAAACTGTTGTCATAAGTAATTCATATACATGTTAAGATGTTCTCCTAAGTCAATCAATAGTAGTCACAAAATGTCTTGTAAGTCCCTTCTCTCTGACACACTCTCAGGAAGTGTATCTACATCAAAGAGAACTGATTGTGAAAAAAGGATTGATACCAATCAAACTAATCATTCAGACTTGCAAGCACTTATCAGCAAATCCTTCTTAGTACTTGCCATTGCAGAGGTAGGATGAGTGCATGCAATAATGTAGGTTCTTACACCATGTTACATTCCCTGCACTTAGTGCAGATTGTGGACCTTATGAATGATAGTAATTTCATACATCATTTGCATACTCACATTGCTGAGAGGGCTGAATATGCACTATATAAAGGTAAATGTGTAGGTAAGGGGCCAACTGGAGAAAATATAAAATCAGCAAGAAAAGGAGAGTGCTATCACTGGAATTCAATGCATTCTCAAGTTTTGCTGAGTACCTTCACAATGTGGACCTACTTTTACAAAATCTCAGCAGGATGACACATATTATAGACAGCATTTTATATAGCATATATCATCTACAGAAGTAGGTTAAACAATTAAAGACAGCTGGATGAAAAAAGCCCCAGGATAATAAAGTGCCCAATCCTGGTAGGTGCACTGGTGCCAGGACTTGAAAACATGACCGTGTAGAATTCTCAAGACATGGAAAACTTCCTACAATGATGTTAGACCAGACTTATGGGGAGAATGATCCATCACTGAAGAAGGAAGTAGAAGTTCACAAAAAACATGAAATGTGTCAGGCCAATAAAGAGCCATAAAGATGATAAAGTGGACTAGTGAGGATAAGAAATAAATTAGATAGTGGTATTATTATGCATGCAGTGTAGAATGTCTATATAGAATATAAAACAAAAAGATTAAAAGAGAAATTAGAGGGAAGAAAATACTTGCATTAGTAAAAAAAAGTCTTTTGGCTTTTCCCGGTTAGGGGTCACCACAGTGGAACTCCAGTCTGCTAATGATTGGCAGTGGGTTTTTACAGTGCTGAGTTGCCAACCCAATGCCCAACCTTCAAAGAAGGCACATACATTCATGCACACACGTACCTGCATGTCTTTAACGTCACTTGAACACGGGGAGGACATGCAGACTCCACACAGAAGGCGCTCCAGCCGAGAATCGAACTGGAGAATCTCTTGCTGTGAAGACACAATGCTAACCGCAGCACCACCATGGCCTGCTAAAATACTTGCATAAGTAAAACTAAAACTTCAAATGCAAATTTGTGTTCATTAATACAACAGATTCATGAAAATCTTATCCAGACTAAGAAATCTTGGGCTGTTTGGAAAAAGAAGTGACTGAGGAAGTGCAAAAATATAAAAAACAAAATGTAGAGACTTTTGTAATGTGTAAAAAAGGAACATGGACATGGAAAAGAAAGAAAAAGAGATCTGATATTGTGCAATATTTATGCAAAGGAGAAAGCCAAACTAATCAATACAAAAAAGCAGCTATGTAGATATTTGAAGAGAATGAAGAATCATCATGGAGATGATCAATAGAGATATAGTAAACCTCCAGTTTGAGTTCATGAAGGGCCGATCATGCCTACTCAACCTGGTGGACTTCTTTGAGAAGATCACCAAAGCAATGGATGAGGGCAAAATTGTTCACACTGCCTACCTTGACCTGGCCAAGGCATTTGACACAATACCCCACTCAGGCATTGTTGGGAAACTCAAGCAGTTAGGTACAAACCCATATGTTATCCAGTGGATAGCCAACTGGCTCACAGACAGGACCCAGGAAGTTAGAATTAGGGAGTCCGCCTCTACAAAGAGGCCAGTCACAAGTGGTGTCCCTCAGGGATCAGTCCTTAGATCTTTCCTTTTTGGCATTCACATCTCAGAAGTCAAGGACATTGTCAATGGTGTTTGATTGACTAAAGTTGCGGATGATTGCAAATTAGGAGTGGTCATTGAATCTCACACTGACACAAATGTTCTCCAAAAGGGGTTGACAGAGACAAACAACTAGTGTCAGAGTCATGGACTAAAACTAAATGCCAAGACATTCATAATTGTATCCTTTTGGAAGTCATCCATCCCTGGTAATTATCAAATTGACAACACACCCCTTATAGTTGACTCAGTAGTCAGAGACTTAGGGACACACATAGGTAGTAATCTAGGCTTTGATAATCACGTGTCTACAATGGTGAGGAAACCATTCTATGTTGAGCATCTTATAAACAATGGTATGGCATCTAAGTCCAAGGAAGTCATTGTTCCACTGTATTCAGCATTCATCAGACCTATCATTGACAGCAATGCCCCCTTTGGTATGTACCTATTCAGGCATATCCAACAACTGGAATGTCCACCAAGGTTCCTCACTAAAAAAATACAAGGCATAAGTAATATCTCATGTGCAGACTGCGTCAAGGCCCTATCCCTGTATTCAGTCTCCTACAGGCTTTTGGGGGAAGATCTATGCTTGGCGTACAGGGCATTGTCACACCCCACTCTGATGGATCTCCTGCATATCCACAAAACAAAAAGTACCAGAATTACCCATTCTAAAGACTTAAACATTGCCTGTGATATAAATAGGACCTGCTGGAGAGATAGGTATGTATCACAGAGACTACCCCATCTATGGAACAGGCTCTTCATCCATGTGAAGCAGAGTTCCTCCCTAATCCAATTCAAGAGCAACTTGGACAATTGGATGGGAAACTGGAAATTCATCCCTGGTTTGGCACCTATGTCTGTGATGCAAAGAGGTAACCCATAAATGGTTCATCTCCCAGACCCATGCTTACACTTATCAAGTGTATCGAAATTCGTCAGAGATTTGGGATCCATGGCTAGACTTTAAAAGGCCCTTGTGGTCATTAGCCTAGTAAACACCTATGAACTTATGAACCTATGAAGAAATAAAGGCAAACCTACCCAGATATAGAAAATTTTACAATACAAAAAAATAAGATCACAAAGGGGGAACATAGAACAGATTAGTAAAGTTGATGCTAAACAAATAGAAGCTGAAGTTATGGAATACACGTGAAGTGAAGGATTTACTGTAGAATGTTTAGCACATGTTATGTCACAACATGTAGAGCAATGAGTCTCCAAAGTAAGGAGAAATATGAGGAGTGGAAGACATTTGAAGTATGAATATGAACATGGGAAAGAAAAAGTGATTTAATATAGTGCAATATTTATGCAAAGGAGAAAGCAAAACTGATCAATACAAAATAGTAGCACCAAAGACATTTAAAGAGAAATATAGGCAAAAGTACCCAGATATGGAACATTTTACAATATAAAAACCAAGAAAAGAAAGGGAGAAGTAGAACAGTGGATTAGGAATGGAGAAGTTAAAGAAAAAGAAACTGAAGTTATGGATTAACTGAAAAGTGAACAATTTAGTGTAGAAAATCTTAGTATGGTAAGAAAAGAAAGGGAGAAGTAGAAAAGAGGATTAGCAATGGTGAAATTAAAGAAAAAAAAACTGAAGTTATGGATAACCTGTGAAGTGAAGGATTTAGTGTAGATAATCTTACTGTGGTAACTTTACAACATGTTAGAACAATGAATCCCCAAATTAAGGAAAACCCAGTGGAACAGTTAGCATCTGATCATTTGCCATATGAAGATACTGTGGAGCCTTTAGTAGGAAATTAGAACAGAAGTTCAATTGGAGTTATTCACAAGGAAAGGAGCAGGAAACAGCCACAACTTTGATGCAGTCAATGTTATGGAGTGATGGGTTGGTGAATATCACAGGAAGGTGGTCTGGAACTTTCTGTAGAATTCCCACAAAAAAACTAGAACAAAGAATGCGGTCTTATTTTAGAAAAACATGATCTAAGGGAAGAGTTTATTGATTTACTAGAGATTGATAGATATATTAAGATCAATGAAATAAATAGATTACAGAAATTCAATAAGACCCAAAAATATGAGAAGTTTGATAAAACAAATGAACACAGTAATCAAGACTGTTCACAGAAGTTAAAGTGATATAACAGAAGTAAATAAGATATATTACTGTGCCGTTAAATTAATAACACAGACTTACCACAAAAATACAGGCCCATAAAGGAAAGGAAAGTAAGAAATCAAATGCCATTATGGAAGTATCAAATAGAAAAAACTATGAAGCAGTTAAGACAAGAAGTGTCACTGTTAGAAGAGTACAGAAGGGGGACTGGATCAACAAAAATTCTTGGAAAGTTAGACATGATATCAGCAATGCACAGTATCAGAACAGAACAGGCTCTATCATACAGTATTGCAAATAAACTAAAGACATCAGCAGAGGCAGAAAAATCTTAAATGATATGCAGATAAGTATAAAGGAAAAGTACAAAATAAGCAGTTCATTGATAACTCAAAATAGATTTATGGAGAATTGGGAAACAATGCGAAAAGAATAGAAATAGTACCAAAAAAGAAGAAATAGATGCATTTTAGAGAAATATCTTTGAAGACCCTGTGAAACACAGCAAATATGCTGAATAGATAGAAGTAAAAGACACAGTAAGAAATTCAAATGCACAGGATATGAAATGAGCCAGAGAAATTGAAGCAAATTTAAGAAAAGTTCCTAACTGGAAAACTCCTGGCCCAGATGTAATACCTAACTTCTGGATAAAAGTATAAACATATTTACACAAAGATTTAACCTTGAGTATGAAATATTTATGTGCACATCCTGAAAAAAACACCAACTTAGTTAACAACAAGAAAAACAAGGTTCCTTATGAGTGCACCTAAGATCTACCCTAAGAACTATAGACCAATAACTTGCCTTCTTTTTGTTTGGTCAAATATTTTTATTGAAGTAACAAAATGATCATTTTAACAATAATATGAAAATCATGAATAAATGTTTTTAACAAAAAATAATGAAAAAGACACACTCCAACTATTTACAAAGGCCCAAAATTGATAAAATTATAAAACAATAGCAACATGTTTGCATAATAAAAATCAGCTAATTCAGAAATAGAGTCTTTACAAACATTTTCAATGAGAAAAGAAACATTTATCCAAGGATTATTAACAGCATTTCTTGGATTTATTTTCACTTCTTTCATTGTGGTTTCTCTGAAATCACTTCTTGAAGGAGGGTCAGAAAATCTTCCATAGTTGGAGAGGTGGTGGACTTCCATTTTCTTGTTATACACTTTCTAGCAATCGCTAGTATTGTCCATAAGAGGTATGAGTTGGTATTGCTCATTATAAAACCTTCATTTACATTAAAGAATATTATTGATTTAGTTAGAGGAAAATTTATCTGTAAATAATGTTTTTAAAAACTTCAATATTATCCCAAAACTGTTTCAAACAGGCACATTCATAAAAAATGTGAATCTGAACTGCTTTACATGGGGAACAACATCTCCAACAAATAATGTTGTCAATTTTATTAAATTTTGCAACCCTCTCAGTAGCTAAAAAGGCCCTATGCAGGAACTGCCATTTAAAAATACTCCAATACTGTCCCCAGGATGTTAATTTTATGGAAGATAATAATTTAGATTTCTCAAGTGAAGTATAATTGAGAGAGAAACCCTTATTTATTGAGTTCCAATGTTTATTTATTAGTGTAGTTTTATATCCTATTAGTATACCATACAGTTTGGAAATGATATTGTTAAAGTTAAAATTATTGTACATTAATTCAAATATATAACAAATTAAAGGTGGTTGTTTTTTTACAGGAAGAGTTACTAATAATTCTACTTAGATCCTTTGAATAATTCACTATACTTTGCAATAATAACCAGTCTTGTGTCTGTACACTGAATTCCTTAATAATGTGTTGCACAGTTAAAACTTCCAAGTCTCTTATGCAATGGTTCCAGCATACAATTTTTTTGTTCTACCATTCATTGAAAAGTTTAAAGTGTAACATACCCGGAAAGTTGTTTTTTTGTAATTTTGAAGGGAACAAGGAAATCAAAACACATTTTCATATCTTCATTGGAGTTTATTATCTTTCTGAAGTTATTAAAGGTGTTGTTTATGATATTAGAGTTTGTAGGTGTTGCTACATTGTATTGTATGGAGTGGCAAATAAAATAGCAAAGTTTATTAGAAGATTCACTAATAAAATTTTTTGATAATAATGTATTTTCATTTAAAAATATAGATATGTGTAAAGACTTCCAATTAGAAGTATAATTTGGGTCTACCCAGCTTATGACGTCTTTAAGCAGAGAGGCTCTTATGTAAGTTTATGTATCTGGGAAATTTATGCTGCCTTTATTCCAAGATCTAATGTGATGGATATAAGTTATTCTATTCTTTTTAGGGAACCATAAAAGGTTTAATAAAATTCTACTTAAATTACTCATAAATGTATTTCCATTAGGTGTTCCAAGGGCTAATACTACATAGAGAATCTTTGGCAAAAGGACTATTTTTAATAATTGCAACCTATCTTCAAAAAATAAGAATGCTATTCCACTTATTTATGTGGTTATTTACTAAAGATAATATGTTTTTATAATTGGTTTCTCTTGTTGCTTCAATAGTGTTGTTTAGGGTCATACGTAAGTAATTTAATGAATGTACCTATTCCCAATAAAGTTTTGGCTACCAGGATGACTTTTTCATCTGTTATTTAAAATAATATGATTAGATTTCTGCTTATTGAAATAAAAGGTTTAATACAATTCTATTTAAATTACTCATAAATGTATTTCCATTAGCTGTTCCAAGGGCTAATACTACATAGAGAATCTTTGGCAAAAGGACCATTTTTAATAATTGCAACCTATCTTCAAAAAAGAAGAATGCTATTCCACTTATTTATGTGGTTATTTACTAAAGATAACATGTTTTTATAATTGGTTTCTCTTGTTGCTTCAATAGTGTTGTTTAGGGTCATACCTAAGTAATTTAATGAATGTACCTATTCCCAATAAAGTTTTGGCTACCAGGATGACTTTTTCATCTGTTATTTAAAATAATATGATTAGATTTCTGCTTATTGAAATGAAGCCCTGAGATTTCTTGGAAAAGAGTTATAACTAAGTCTAATTCTTGCAATTCAGACTCTGAGTTGGATAGGGTGAGTAAAACATCATCTGCAAAAGGAGTTATTTTGGAGTCATAATTGTCATAAACATTAGTATTCTTATTCTTTGGATTATTTCTTATTAAAGAGGCAGCAGCTTCTATACCTAGAATGAATAGAATGGGAGACAATGGAAAGCCTTGCTTAGTCCCTTAAGTTATTGGTATGGACTCAGACACAAAAGGGCCTAGTTTAACATAAGCAAGAGTATCTTAGTAAACAGCTTGTATCATAGAAGTAAATGATGGTGGAAATGCTAATGTGTTTAATATACCACATAGATAGTCTCAGTTGATAAAGTCAAAAGCTTTTTCTATGTCTAAGCTGACTAAAAGAGCTTCTTCACCCTATCTATTTAGATATTCAATAAGTGTTAGTATTATTTTAATATTATTGTGTGTGTCTTTTATGTATAAAATCTGATTAATCATAATTTATCAGTTTCATAAGCAGGACCTTCACTCTACAAGTATGGACATAAATATTTTATGATCATTATTTAATAGGGAAATAGGCCTGTAAGATTTACAGGACTGTGGCTCTTTATTAATTTTGAGAATGGGAGTTTTTAAGCAATACTTCCAGGATGGTGGTATCAGGTTTTCAGACTGTAGTACTGTTAAAGCTTTATGAAGAAGAGAAATAGTAGCTGTGGGAAATAGTTTGTATATTTCTGTTATAATACCATCTGGTTCAAGGGCCTTATTCATTTTAAACATTTAATTGTATCTTTTATTTCATTTAGACTTATTTCTTTTTCCAAGTTCACTTTAAGTTCATGAGGGATTCTCTCTAATTTTATTGTAGCCAACCTGAAAGCATCTAATATGTCAATAACTTGCCTTCTGACGATGTATAAGCTATATACCATGATTGATGCTGATAGAGTTTACAGTCATTTAAAAAGGGTAATAAAAGAAAGTCATATGGAACAAATGATAATTTGTTGTTAAATAAAGTCTTAATGGAGAACTGTAAAAAGGGGGAATAATCTAAGTATGGCATTGATAGATTACAGAAAAGCATTTGCCAGCATCCCATATTCATGGCTAAAGGTGTGCTTACGGATATATAAGATACACCATACAATGATTGATTTCATTACAGTGACCATGAAACAGTGACAAACCACTTTGTGTCTAAGACATGTTAAAGGACAAAATTTTTATCCCAGGGATAATAATTCAAACTGAGATATTCCAGAATGACTATTTGTCACAGCTGCTCTTTTGTTTTACCCTTAACACATTAAGATGTCTACTTAACAAATGTGTTTGTGGTTACAATTTGGCTCCCAGAAAATAATAAAGTGTTAAGACTTTTCATTTCTTTTTTGTGAATGATTTAAAACTGTATAGTTCATAAGATGAGGAATTGAAAGCACAACTGCAAGTGGTCAAAACTTTCTCAGGTTATATTAGAATGCCAGTTGGTCTTGATAAATGTGCAAAAGCAAAGTTTAAAGCAAGAAAGCTACAGCACCAAGAAAATATAAGTCTGGGGCAGGCATGTAATATAAAGGAACTTGAGGAGGAGGGAATCTATAAATATTTGGGAAACAATGAAGGATCAACAATAAAACTTGAACAAATGAAAATAAAATTTACTAAGGAATACTTCAGAAGACTAAACTTAATACTGAAAACAACCCTGATATCTAGGAACAAAGTTCAAACTATAAACTAATTTACTCTTCCTGCTCTAACTTACAGTTTAGGGGTGATTGACCGACCTCAAAATGTATTGGATAAGTTGGACAGGAAAACAAGAAAAATGCTTCACAGTTATCAAACGATTTATGAAAATCATTGTATACCAAGATTATATATTCCCTGTTTTGAAGGTGATATGGGCCTTTTCGAAATTGATTACATGTATAGATCTGCAATTTTAGGACTGCATACATATCTGCAGACCTCAAAAGATCCAAACATAGTGAAAGTTTTAAAACAAGAGTATAACATCTTCTTAATTTAGTAGAAGCATATCACTGTCAAGCTGGAATAGACATTATACCAGAAGTAGACAAAAATCAGGCAGCAACTGAATGTGCCAAAAAAAAAAAAGAAAGGATATAAGGTGATGTATCAGATAAGAAGGCAAGAAATGTAGAAAAAGCTTAAATATAGTTGCAAGTACTCAAAACTCTTGGAACAACCTCATGTCAATCTGATGCAGGAATGTTTAAGGAGAGGTGAATTTAAACCAAAAGATGGAAAGTTAATATTGGCAACCCAAGACAGTGGACTATATACACGTTGATTTACAAAGTCCATTGAACATGTTGCAGAAACATACAAATGCAGGTTTTATAAAACAGAATTGGAAATAGTTGCACATCTTCTTTTTGGACGTGATACACTATTGGCAGAGGGCATGTATACTGGAAGGCATAATAATGTGGCAAGACTGTTGCATTGGAGAAAACACAAACATTACAATACCGAAATAGCTGAGAAGAATTGGCAATATGAGCCACAAAGCATTATAGAAAATGTTTAAGTTTATATCACATTGGATCATACTGCAAGTACAATGAACTCCAGAAAGAAAGCTCACAAGTTGCATAGGTAGCCAAAGTATTTTATTCAACCAAATTAAGTTTAAGCACAGAATTCATTATGGTGCTACCCATACACCAGGTATCAATGATTGTGCTTCTATTGTTCTTGTTTTGAAAAGGAAAGCCCTTAAGCTATAATGAAAATCAGGTGTATTTTAACAGTATTTCTCAACACTATTTTATTAAAATAACTTTGCACATGTACTCATATACAACATAGTTTGTTTATGGTTATCGTTCTTATGGGTAATTGTCAATATCTTTAACATTTACCACTCTGTTTTTATGGGTAGCGTAATATACATCTATTTATTTATGTAACATTTATACATTGTATCATTTAAGTTTTTATCCATCTTTTATTAGTGAATTAACTTGATGAATTGATTAATTCAATTATCCAATTATGCTTTACTTTGATCGTTGATTGAGTAAAGTATATATACAGGTTACTGTCAGTGTAATACTATGCTCTAAATAAGTCTGTTTCTGTTTTTGGATGAAAAGGTGATAGTGAATTGTGTGATTAAAATTAATTTGGTTGAATAAAATACTTTGGCTTCCTACTCAATTCATGGGCTTCCTTTCTGGAGTTGTCTGTGCTTGTGATGTGCTTCCCTTGGTGCATTCATTTGTTGATTTCACATTATCTCTGAGTTTGGTATCCACCATTTTTTTTTTTTTTTTTTGCTTTGTCTTAGTTCCTGACTGTATCACATGGGATTACCCATTAGCAAACATTCGAAAATATATGTGAGAAGGCCAGATATAGTAGTCCATGAAAAGAAGGCGAAAGTAGCATTGATCTTTGAAATTGCTGCACCCAGTGATTAGAGTATCTTATGTACAGACAGACACAAAGCCATAAAATACAAAGATTTTCAGGCAGACGTGAGGGTAGTGTAGAAGAAGGATACTCAGGCAGTTCCAATAGTAGTAGGAGAAATGGGTCTCATAAAAAGAATTTAAGAATTTATAGTCAGATTTTGATATGCTACCAGTACATGTAACCCTGTATGAATTACAGAAGGATTCAGTCCTGGGCACAGAGGGTACTAAGAAAAGCACTTTGGCTATCATCAAAGATTGAAACTATACTAATTTCATGAACTTTAGTCATACTTTGCCTTAGGAATAGGATCCATTCCTGTCACGGTATTAGAAACTTAAAGATATGGAGAAATTAAACTGAGAGAGCTGAATCTGCCCTATATAAAGGTAAAATTGTAGGTAAGGAACTTGTATCATGTTAGGGAATAGTGTCTGGATCCAGAGAGCTAGATTCTACTACTTACTACTAACAGCTTTGAAAAATTGTTGCTGCTTTCACAACAGACTTGCTGCAAAAGTAGGGTGCTGTCATGAACAAATTGATGTATATTGAGCTTACTTATGGATTGCATTTCATAATGCAAGTATTGCTTTACTCTCTGCATTATTCTCAGTAGCTGCTGGCATGGGCATGTATACCAAAGTTATTTCTTGACCATGCACTATTTTTTCTACATAATGATGAATGTTTAATAGAAACTTCAGTCTGAAACACTGGCCACTTTGTTCATAAAATCGTTGAATTAATTACTATTAAGGTCATGCGTTTTTCCATTATTAGCAATGATAATTTAGGGATTCATGTCAAGTCATCAATGCTAATTTCAGCAAATGGGAAAAAAACAAAAAGCATTCACTGAAACTACCTTCAAGAGCAATTCAGCAATTTTCTTTTTCTGGCAGCAAGTCCCTCTATTCCCCCAAACTCCCCTGGACTTATATATGCCAAGTCTGAGGTTTCACAACAGTGGAGAAAAAAACAAACTCCACTGTCAACAATAATAAGTTAGGCAAGTAGCATCTCTGTTTTTGTATTCACTGAAATTACTTCCAATGAAATGACATACTCCCACGATTTCTTATATCTACCTGGCTGCCCTCTACAGAAATGAATAACACACCAAAAACTTAACCAGTTTTCATTGACAGGTGTACATTATTTTTGTAAATGCTTTAATGCACTACAGAGTGTTATAAATATTTGTCCTGCTATGAATTTACTATCAAATTCTTTCTTTGTTCTGCTTGAGGGGGAATCTGTATTAAGTTTCGTGTACTCATATGAAACCTTGCTTTTTCATGTCTTTTGTGTATGATAGATGGACACATTCATATATATCTATATCTATATATATATATATATATATATATATATATATATATATATATATATAGATATATATATAGATATATATTTTTTTGTTTTTTGTTTTACAATCATTGTTTTTTACATATGGATTTTTTTCTTTCCTATTACATTGTCTCTCATACAGGGCTATGACACCCATAAATTTCCATCAAAAATCACCATACTCTGATGTTGAAAAATTATTTGATCATTGAGTCCCTACACCACCATGCATTATTCCTATTAGAGAGATGTAGAGGTGACAAGTCCTCTCATGACTGTATCTGGGAGCAGGTGGTGAATTATTTTAACACAGTGGGAGGCCATGGACATACATATTTCAATATAAGATACATGGTCAGTGACATGATTAAGGTCACCAGATGTAAGGCAGCTACAATTGCCTATAAATGTATGGCTATGTGTGGTGGTCCTACAAAGCCACAATTGACTGAAACAGAGAGATTCCTGAGCACTGACAGAAATCCAAACAGCTCAGTATAGGGATCACACTGAATCCTTGATGTTGATGCTGATTTGGAAGGCAACCCAAGTGTGCCTACTACAAAACTCCCAGGTATGCTATATAATTGAATAGTTATCACTGTGTGTGTGTGTGTGTGTGTGTGTGTGTGTGTGTGTGTGTGTGTGTTTATGTATATATATATATATATATATATATATATATATATATATATATATATATATATGTATATATATATATATATATATATATATATATATATATATATATATATATATATATATATATATATATATATATACACACATATGGTTCCCCTTTAGAATCTCGAATTGCTGAAAGCTCAAAATTCATAAGCTCGAGCCCAGAATCTCGAGTTTTCAGCAACTTGAAATCATAAAGCGGACTTAAAAGACATGCAAACATGTCTTAGGTTCATAGGTAGGTACTAGGCTATCAGCCCAAGGGCCTATGTAAGCCTAGCCAACAAGGTTCCCTGGCTTATGCCACCCAAGAAAGTTCTTTACAATCTTTTTGCAGGGGGGCAAGACCACTTTCACCCCCCACACCCCCCTACTTAAATATCCCAACTCCTAGATCGCACTACAGCGTTGATGAGGGAAATCTCCCGTTCCCACTGTATACAGAAGCGTACAATGGGAGAATTTCCATTCCTTCACTATAGTGCAGTCATGGAGCTGGTATATTTCTGCAGGGAGAGTGCAGGAGGACTCGGCCCCCTGCATACATGTCAATAAACTTCCTTTTTTTTTTGTTGTCTCCTCTTCACAAGTTTGAGTTACTGGAACTTGAGATTCTGAGCTCCAGCTTCTAAATTTTGAGCTTTCAGTAACTTGAGCTTGTGAAGGGGAACTATATATATATATATATATATATATATATATATATATATATATATGTATGTATGTATGTATACAAGTCCCAAAATATACCAGTGCAGTCACCACGGCTGTAGTCATAAAATGATTTATTAAAGAATATAAAAGAAGAAAGAGCACTTTTGGGTGGCTTTCACCCTTCTTCAGATTCAAAAATGTCTGAAGAAGCAAGAAATATTTATATAAATCCTGTCCAATCACATTTGTCTGTTGTAATTATGAAGCAATAAAAACATATTAAAATTATAATCAATAAAAATGCTAGAATAGAAAACTTAACCAATTAAAATAGTCATATAACCTGAAGTATTATGCATACAGATGAAATGCTCCAACTAAGAACTTATTATTGTTACTTAGAAAAATAGGTGTCCAAAACATATATAGAATAAATAAATAACTATATGTTTCTTTGCATGAATGGGCATGCCTTCGTTGAAGGTTGTGCATCAGGGCTGGTAACTCGGCACGTAAAATCCACTACCAAACATTAGTGGACCGGAGTTCTGCTGTGGTGACCCCTAACCGGGATAAGCTGAAAGACACAACAACATCAACAGCAATTTCCTATAATAACCTCTAAATCACAAAAAAAAAAAAAAATTAAAGTAATCGTTAAGAGTAACAAATGTGAAGAACATTCATAGACCAATCATCAGGCTAATACCAGCCGGAGAGCCAATACAATGACAGCATTGTGACAAACAGTAGACAATGGTAAAAAACTGGATCTGGTCTGAATAAGTATAACATGGAAGAATAACAATCAATCAAGTTGTTTAAATATAAAAATGGACCAATGGAGTAAACAGCCAATGTCTTGGCTCAAATTAAGATCATGTCCAGTAAAGCACTAGGAAGTGAACAGTCAATCAAATGATTTAAATATGTGTGTGAACCAATGTAATAATCAGCTAATGTCATGGCTCAAATCAAAATCTCAGCCAATAAGTGATTAAGAGGCAAAGAGCAAATCAGATAGTTTAAAATAAACCAACATGATAAATGGCAAATGAAAAACAGCAAAGTGCCCAGATTTGTAAAAGTTAATCACAGCTAAACAGCCAATGCTTCTGGTTCTCCAGGCAGTCTCCCATCCAAGTACTAACCAGCCCTCCTTAGCTTCCAAGATCAAACAAGATCAGAAGCATTTAGGGGATGCTGCTGTTGGTAATTCAAATCTGAATCTCATCCAGTAAACTGGCAGGAACATCATGAATTTACCAAAAAGTAAAACAAGTTGAAAGGGCTCATTCAAAATCATCACCACTGTTTGAAGTAGAACAATCATGGAGCACAAACATCTAGTAGCCAGATATAAAACAAAGTCAGGTAAAATAAGACAAAAGTTAGGTGACCTTGACTCATGGCGCTTGACAACAAAAACCTGAGCTGCCAATAGAATACGATGCCCCAAAAATGGCATGTGTAAAGTGAAGTTCAAAAATAAACATTGTAATGATATATTGCAGAGACTTTATACAATGTTTAGCATTTGAACGACAATCAGCGGTAGCGAGACATAGCAAGACTCTCATTAATATATCGTTTTTTTCACTGCTTGTTTCAAAGGTATATCAGAATTAAGTCCCGGTGGTTTATCTGCCTGTAGCTCATTGATCCACTTCATTTCAGCCAATTCAGTCATAAGTGCTATGTCACCACCTCTAATATCAAAAGTTATTGTTTGCAAAGCCATAAAATGGAAAGAATGTTGATCATTGTTTGATACATGCCACACAAGTGAATTCTTTATATCTTCGAGCCTCAAATCACTCACATGTTTGGATATGCGTTCTTTAAAAAGTCTATTAGTTTTGCCTACATAGAACATGTTACAGATGGCACAGCATACTACGTTGACCACATTTTTGGTCTTAGAATCTGCATAGCCATAAAAGGTATAGTTCTTATTGGTTACAGGATGTTTGTATGTCTATTCCCTATGGATGTATTTGCACATCATACATGATCTGCATGGGTAAGTACCCTTTCTATTGGTTCTTGTTTCCATCTTCTTGAGCAGTTTATCACACAGGATTTGCTTTAAGTTCTTACTATTCCTGTATGTAAAACAGAGGTGTTCTCCTATGATCTTCTTAGATTCATCACTAGTTAAGATCTTCCAGTTGTTCTTAATAATTTTCCTAATGTGGGGAATATCACTTGAATACCTTAGGATGACCCTAATATCTTTTTTGTGGTTGTTGTCTCAAGATGATTCCAAATGCTGGGGTAGTAGCTCCAAATAATAGGGCTTGCATCTGGTATTCCTTAGTTGAACTACTGTGTGCTGCTGTAAATCAATTTCATTCTTTTTATAACCTCTGGCTCTCATTTAGTAAATTAATTTCTCATTGGCTGCTTTGAAGGCATTATCCCTGGCATGCATTCATGAATTGCGAAACATTTGACCCTTGATAATGTTACAGTATATGTGGGGAGGGTGCATAGTGGATCAATGGAGTATACTATTCTTACTGCTATTTTCATTGTGCACCAACGTATTTATCTCTTCATTGTTATTCATTTCAATGGTTGTAACTAAAAAGTTGATCTTACTAGAAGAGGTACACATATTAAATCTCAGGAATTCAGTTAATCCCTCCAAGTAAGCAACATATTCTAAAAAACATTCAATTGTGCCTCCCTGTAACAAAAAATATCATCAACAATTTTTTTATAATACAACAGATGGTTATTGTAAGAATTTTTATTGAAAGCAGTGTTGTTCTCCCAATGAGCTAGCACCAAATTTGCATAAGTGGTGGCACAGGGGGTACCCATCGCTACTCCCATTTTTGCTAATATGTCTGACTATCAAAGCAGAAAATGTTATTCTCCAATACTCTTCCCAAGAGGACACAAATCAGTTCAGTGCTGTTCTTTGGTTACCTTGAACTACATTACATTTTTTACTGTTTTGTCTGTATATATGGGTTCACTTTATAATCCTGAAATATCAAATTTCAGAATCTTGAGATCATACAGCCGATAACTTAAAATCCTGAAACCCTAGAATGAATTTCAAAATCTCATCTCCTACACTAACCATACACCACACGCAAACACATACACAAACCTTCCCCCCACACAAAAACACACAAACCAACACTACATACAAGAAGGGGGGCAAGCACCCCTGCATCCACCATGTGGGAGACTGCACCTCCACACCTCCCTACTTAAATATACTAAATCCAAAGTCGCACTACACAGACAAACACATGAACACACCACCATACAAACTACATTCCCCTCGCACACACACATCACAGTAACAAAACACACTTACACACACTAAACCCCTAACCAAAACCCTTAAACATAAATACTAACCTGACTCTCTAGCTATCCATTCACACACCGTAACACCAGAAGCACTAATTCAACATCTTCAGACTTTGGGATTTTGAAATTTGTGCTTATGGGGTTTTGGAGTTTTGAGCTTTCGGTTTTATAATCACGGGTTTCTGAAATTCAATATTTCAAAATTTTGGGATTATAAAGTGCTCCCATATACATATATATATATATATATATATATATATATATATATATATATATATATATATATATATAAAATCCATGTAGGCACTGTTTAAAGCCTACACAGAGTGCATCTGTGTACACAACCACAGTTTCCCCTCGGTGGTGGCGGCCCATGCATATTAGTGATGGTGCATTTCCAAGGGAGAGCATAGGAACAGGGATATTGAATTCATGTAGGGAGAAGTGTAGATGCTACCAGTAGTTATGGATGCCTGGTCAGATGTTATATACAGGGTGAGGCTCCCTATAATGCCCACCACTACTATTGAGATGTTGCGAATTGTAAATGTAATATATTTTATTTTCTGATTTTTTCTTTTCTATATGTTTTTACAGTGCAGAGCAGAGTGCAACTATGGCAACTAACACCTGATGCGCATCTAAAAATAGAAACCAGATGTAATTAATTATTAAAATTACATGCATTTTTTTGTTTGTACTTGCAGTTTGTGCAGCACAGTAGTGTATATGAAGGTGCATGAGTGTTGATAATACCCAAGTAGCTAAATGGGTAGAGTTATAGTCTAATGCTTCATACGTCCTTGGTTTGAGTCCATAACAGTCATAAAATGTCTGTAATTTAATTTAGTATATATGTTTACTTTTAAAAACAACTTTGTGAAATATGGCACTGCTGTGGTATGCTGAGCACTGCTTTAACATGCTAATGGCCGCTAATATTTGTGCAGTGCTAAGCTTTGCAAAAACCTTGGTTATGCGAGTTTTTACACTGCTCAGCTCTGCTTATCTGGTTTGTGTGCTGCTGAGTGATGCTACACTATTTTGAATGTTGCTCAATGATGTGTAAGGGTGGGAAAACAGCCTATATTAGGTGCAATAGATGGGAATTCTGCACCATTCTTTGGAGTCTGCTTATCTGCTGATATGCTAGGTGGTGTTGGAGAGGGTGCGTGATTTTGGGCACAGAGATGGGGTGTGCAGGAGTCCAGGATCTTTGTTGGGCTTCTGGTAAAGAATTATGAACCCAGGCTGATGCAGGGCAGTTTCCAGGGCTCAGAATGCAAGGCAGAGGCCTGGGACCAGTTGGCAAGGGTACTTACCAGTGCTACTGGTATTCCCTGCACTGGTGAGCAGTGTTGCCACCATTATGACAACCTGAAGAGGAGAAAGAGGGGAACCTTGGTCACCTTGGTCCAAGAGTCAAGAGCTGAGCATGCCCAACAAATATTTTTTAAATATATTTTCCACTGTTTTACCAAAATGTAAGTTAAATATGTGAAAAACTGGTATGCATAATGGTGTGCTTCTTTCCCAATAGCTGCAGCTGAGAGGACTCACAATGTTCAGTCCCATGCTGGGCAACTGGCCAGGTTGTGCCAGGAGTGTGGTAAGTATGGATTTATTATGCCTACTGTAGTGCAATAAGCAAGAAAGACTAAAGCATTTACTGCAATAAAGTTCACACAATAAAAAACTGTAGTGCAATAAATGGGCAAGTAGAACTGTAGTGCAATAAATGGGCAATTAGCTGTAGTGCAATAAATGAAAAATAACTGTATTGCAATAAACAATAATAATAACAGTAAGCAAAATAGTGTACAGCAGGATTGTGTTGTCATAACCATTTCAGCAGAGCTGTATGCACTATTTGTTTATGGTAAGATTGTCGCAGTCAAATGTAACACTGCAATAGCTGTAGAATGCAAATCTAATGGCCTGCAAACTGTAGTGGTCAACTTATAGTATGGCCCAGGTTGTCTCCAGGTGAATATCAGTCACATAATGCTCTCTCTTTCTTCTACTCCAGGTAATAAAGGTATATGAGTGAGGTAGCCCACTCTATGGGCAGATATTGTGTGTGGACTTCACAGCAATTTACCAGCAATACTAATAAAGTGTTAAGCAGTATTGATGATTCCTAAATAAATCTTAATATATGCATTATGTCTGCATTCCATGTATGTGTGTTCTACTGTCACTGCAGTCAATTATAGCACTATAATAGTTCTAGAATGCAAAACAAAGGTCCTGTAACATGTATTGGTCAAATTATTATATGGTTCAATGTTGTCTGCAGGCCAATATCAGTCACATAATGCTCTCATTCTCTTCCACTCCAGGAATAAAAGGTATATTGTTGAGGTAGCCCATGTTATGAGCAGATATTGTGTTTAGATTTCACAGATGCTTATCAGCAATACCAAGAAAGTGTTAAGCAGCCTTGTTGATTCTTAAATATATCTTTCTAAATATGTTTAGTACAACTGCATTCCTTTCATGTCTGTACTAAGTGGCTGCAGTCAATTATTACATTATTTGCAGATGTCCCCTGCAGTCACAGCTATTGGGTTCTGTTCCCATGCCTGCCAACTAAGGCATGATGACTGCCTAGTTTATGTACTGTACACAAACATACTTCTCAAGTGTCATGACTCCATGACTTTTAATGTAATTAAGACTGCATAATCTGTCACAGGAATGCCAGAAAAATGTTTACCTGGAATGGGATGTATTACTAAATCTGCTTACAGAACACCTTGATAGTTATATAAGTCCACATTATGTGAAACTGTTCTGTGTAGTTGTGGACCTGCATTTGTTATTGCTTGGCCCATACTGACCCATGCTAATAGCTTGAGAGGTATGTAGATGCTACATAAGCTATAGGAGAATTGTAGTCCCTGTACTCAGAACTGATACTACACACCTATAAAATATTTATTGTCAGTGTTTTCAGGGATATAATCTGCATTGTCAGAAATGGAATGTTTTTCTCTCTCTCCCCACCCCTTGTCTTCATTTATTTATTATTGTCATTTATTATGATTTAATATTAACATATTTTGTTAAACTAACTATATTTTGGTAAAATGTGATTTATTATTGTTATGTGTTATTATGATTCAATATTAACACATATTTTGTTAAACTAACTGTTTTGTTGGCATTATAATTAAATTCTTACTGGCGTGCTGTTGACATACTGACTGTTATGTTACTTAATCTTGTGTTACACATAATATACACTAAAATATATTTGGATTAATAATTATGATGTCCCATTGTGTTAATACTAACAATGTTTTTTAGTTATTACTAACATTGACTTATTGCGATACTTTATTTACCACAGCATATCAAGGTAGGGCAGTTCTGGCTGATCCACCTGCCTTGCCTCCTCTGGCTGTGGCTCTAGGTTGCAACACATCTGGGACCCAGACCATTGGTGCCCCTTCTGCTGCCCCTGCACTACCTGCAGCATCGGGTAGTACCACCACACAGGATAGGGATGGGCCCCTCTGGGAGTGGTGGTGGAGGGGGAGTTGTCACCTGGGCTGAGCTTCCAGTTTTGGTGTGCAGGATAGTCTATAGTGGGTTTAACCACTGCCTGTGCTAGATTGAGGACATGCTAGCCAACCTGGTGGGGCAGACTCACCTCGGTGCCCAGCCTCCACCACTGCCACCCATGGGGCAGTGATGGGGCAGTGCTGACAGTCCCATGGGTGTGGATGTGAGTTGCCCTGCTGCCTTGTTGAGGCACAAATGACGTAGATTCCACAACACCTTCCCTATCCAAGGTGTTTACTCCCTTCACGTGTCACACACTGTCCCTCTCTGCCATCTTGTCTGTCTTGTCTGTCTGCAAACACATCTTACCTACCCAGCCTACCTTCCTCACACATTCCTATGTCCCATCCCTAACATTCCACTCTCACCATAAAGGAAAAAAAATGGGCACCTATCCAAAAAAAAAAAAACAAATATAATCCCATCCATAGCTCTCCATTTTGCACACATGTCCACTGGACACACGTAATTTGGTCCAATTGGCTTGACAATGCAGTTATGTTGTTCTCACCCCTCTCTCTGGGGTGAGTGTTCAAAGTCATTTAAAAAATTCTGTCAAAGTGACAGTTGCTGTACAAGAAATGGATAGCTATGGTTCTTTCCTACACCCATCCTTCACATCCCTACTTGCCTTTCATTATGTTTTTTGACCTGCTTGCACCCCATTTCACCACATTCCTACCTCTTCATTGTTCTTTTCTTTACATTTTTTTAGTGTGATGCTCAGCTTCACTAAGCTCAGATAAATAGAACTACATTGACTATATGTGTTTTTAAAATTGTAATACACACTTACAAAATAAACACCTGCCCCATATTTTGAAGCCAAGAGCATAGCACCTGCAGATCACTGCATTAACCTGCCATGCCACACAACTCTTAATTAAAGCAGCTGGTTTAAACAAAACATAGTAATTACCAGTTACAGTCATTAAGCTTGTTTCAGCAGAGCTGCACATCACACCGTGCCATGCAAACTTGATTAAAAAGGAATGGAAAAATGAGAGTGTACCTTGGACTCTGGTGAAACAGAACACTACTAGAAAGCCAAAAACATAATAATTGATGTAAGTGAGGCCTGTGATAGCAGATAAATGTGCCCTTTATCAATAACATGTGGAAGGACACCAGCTAAGGCATTAATGGCAAAATGCATGTTCAGCTGGGGCCCTGGCGCAGAAATACAACAATATAAAGGCATAAACATACTGATGGATGTAGAAAATGTATGTCACAACCTGTATGTGTGCACATATTTATTTCTTTACATTTGTTGACCGGGAGTGTCCGACTGGACATAGGTCCATTTTCAGCGGAGGCCCGGGGAGAAAACCTCCATAGTTAAAATAAACAGACAGTAGTTACATTGGATTACATAGCGATTAAAATTTAAAATAGTAATTAATTACAAACATATTTACAGATGAAGAAGATAGTACATCAGTAGACAGCTACAATCTTTATCTGTGAAGTACATAACAGACATTAACAAATGTTACAATAAAAAGTTCCTGCTGTATAATAAGTACTAGGCTTATGAGCATCTGAGCTTGCTATAATCAAGGTAGTTAGTGGGGTGGAAAGAAAGGTAGTGGTTGGATGGGGTGGGTGATATTAGAGTGGTAGTTGCAAGGGCATAGCCAGCATGTTTTCTGGTGCGCTTTTAGTAAAGTGTTGAAGTGGGTACATGATTTTGCAAATACTGTACAGCTGCTGTATCAATGACTCACTAGCTAAGTCTGTTAAATGCTATACAAACAGTACATTTTGCCACACACAGTCCTGGGTTCAAATCCAGTAGTGTGTAGTAGTGACATTATAGCATTGTAAATCCAGCAATTAATAACTGATTCATGCACTCTATCCTCACAATGCATATCGAATGAAATGTTTGCTTTTCACTGATGGTAGTCACAGGTCTGCAGATAGAAACACACTTCATATATCCTTATAGCAAAAATATAAGTGTCACATCATGCATTAATATGTGTTCATAGAGAAATTCAACTCAGGTACTGCAAATGAGGGCCACTAACATCAGACTGCACCACACAGCCCTTTCAAACTCACAGTGCCGATTAGCACAGCTGCACAACTAACATACACATTTGAAGTACCTGCTTGTAACAAGAACTTTCCTCATACATTCTTCAAATTACTACTTGACTGTAACAGATCACCTGACAGTAACCCAAATGGTGGACATATTGTTATATTTATCCCTCATGTTGCTCAAGAACAGAAGAAACATGTGGCCTAGTACTGTTAGTGATACCATTGCCTAACATACTTACCTGAAAGATTTGCTTTAATTGGACTAGATAGGGTGCCCTCACTCTGGTTCTGCCTCTTCTACAAGGTTGACACAGCTCCCACAGTTACTCTACTGCTTGCTGTCCTCCAAAGTGTTCACACTCTCTGCCTGTGCCTATTATCGGCAGCAGCAGCTGCGGCCTGTAGCACATCCAACTCTATGTAAAAGTTGCTGCTACAGACCTACCCTCTGCAATGAAGTAGTCACCTCACCCCAGAAATGTCCAGCACAACATATCAGAAAGGGCCTATAATCTACATGAAAGCCTTATATATTGTACTGTGGTTGCATGTGATTGGCTGATGATAGTGCAAATCAGCTGTGTTGGCTGCAATTAGCTTTTCAGAACCGCAGATTGGTTGAGAGGCAATCACCTAATGATGAGAAGCATGTTAAAAAGACAAGCAGCTGGCTATGGGGAACCAGTCTGTATGAGACATTCCTCACAGAACATGCATATGCAAAATATTAACTATCAGCATGTATCAGCAGAGGAGTACTGCACTCCATCAGGTATGTAACCATTTTGTTTACATCAGGATGCAGATGTGTGAATATACTTATGGGGATTAGGGATCAAAGAAATGAGCCATTGTTATAAATGTGGTAATGACATGTCAATGATCTCCAGACTTGTTACACATACAGAGGATCTCCAATACCTCAAAGATGGAATGCATATTGTGGCACACTGGGCTCGTGGGACTCCCTCTTTATGGTGGTTGTAATTGCACACTGCTATTTGTTTAGTACAGTTGTTTTGACATATTATCGAGGAGTGGCCCTTGGGGACACACTACAATAGACTCCAGTGTTGGACTTATGATCATATAGCAGTATTTGTCATGGCATATATGGGAATACCTGACTAGTGATAGTATTTTAGTTGTATCCACACACTTAGTATGCGTGCATGCTATGGAATATGACATGTATGATCAAGTAGTGGATATTGCCAGCCATTGTGTCCTTGCTGTATCTCTATGTAGTGTGCTTCCACATATGTGGTCCTGACATGTGTTCCCATGTCGTTGTCTTTCAGGAAACCTGTATGCATAATGCCTTGCAGTTTTCATGGATGCAGAAATGAGTTGATACTGGAAAGGCTCCTTCAGCACCACAACATCCTACTGTCCAGGGGGAGACACAACAGGGAACAGCAGGAGGCATTGTGGGCTGACCTTATCATGATGTCAAAGCCACAGATCATCAGAACAGGATATATGAGCAGGGTTGACACCGTACAATGGACATAATCAATGCTGCACACAGAAGAGCAGCAGATGTAGAAATTCCTGGAAAATCTAGGCACACACAGCTCCCACTCATCACACCCTACATTGTGGATGTGGTTACCACAGTTTCCATGTCAGAGGAACATGCAGGTAAGCTCCGGTTGATCACCACTGCAATACTGTAACATTCAGTGTGTCAGGGCATACATAGTCTTACTTGGGTATCAGGTCTGTCTGTTTTGGGGGGAGAGGGGTTTAACTGCAGTTTGTCATGCATAGATTTTGACCACTATAACAATTAACACAGTAACTACTGTAAATGTGAGCTATATGGATGTATTACTATGTGGTAGTAGAACATGCAGTGGTACTGACATTTGACGTTACCTCTCCCTCAACTTTTCACTGGTCCCTTAGGTATCGCACAAGTCCATGGTCCTGCTCCTGGTAAGCATGACACTGTTTTGTTATTGATGTATGTTTACAGCATTGTAATCTCCGGACTGTTATCCTATGTCTGCTGCCTGCATTGCTGTACTGTTGGTGTGATTGCCAAATGCACACGTATTTTCTGACTGTACACATGTTAGACTCATACTCATGCCTTGTAGGTGTGTCCACACTGATAGATGTGACAGTATTGTCAGGATACTACAGAGTGCCATATGTGTCAACTGTGCAGAGTCTACTCTAATGTCAACAGTATACCTCACTGTTGCTGATGAGATTGCAGTGTAATGAGAGTTTATTTACCAGTAGCTACAGCTGTTAGTGGGAAGATTACATTCCTCAAGTCCTACTATATGAGGTTAGGTTTTCAACAGGTCTGTAATAGTGATGACAGTGTATAGAGCCTTACATATATCACAATATAGTACTACAGAGCATAATAGTGTAGGTGTTAGTGTACTGCTTTTCCCTTTCTTACTACAGGTGACAGGAGGGGTTGGTGTCTGTCCACTATACAACCTGATGCCAGTGTCTCTTCAGACTCTAATGATGATGGTGGTCACAGTAAGGCACAGTTGGGGGGGGGGGTTGGAGGCTGAATCTGTCCTAGAGGTTGAAATCCCTCTTCTTCCTTTATTGTCACCACACACAGTATTCACACACATACCCAGTCCCCAGAGGCCACAGATACTGGACAGTCAGAGGGTGGGGACATTGAACAGGAAAGTGTGGCAACTATGGCTCCACTGAGTGTAGACACTAGCCATAGCCAGAGATCTGGTGAGGTTCCACACAGGATGATTGATAGGGGTGCTTGTAGGAGACCTGTTGTCCATCCACCACCTGTTGCAGGTGTCACATCATGGGTTACTTGGCACATGTTTTGGGCTGTCATGGAGGTACAGGCATGTTCTGAATGGAATTCCAAATGTATGCTTAGGGTTATGGATGCAGCACAGTCTGACATCTGTGACTGCTTCCAACACATTGGTGACACCCTGAATCAGTTCACTGATGCAATGGACAGAAGGTGGGCTGAGACAGTGTCTGTCTCGGACTGCACATTGTCTGTTCTGGAAATTGTGTGGTTGAAGTTGAGCATCAACCTCATAGATGTTGGTCAGCAACCCCATCTGCTGAGAGTCCATGTGTACAATCACGCTCCCATAGTGCCAGTACATCAAGCACTACAGTGGGGAGTGTGCTAGCCACACCAAGATGTGGCATGCCATGGGCTGGTGGTCCTAGGTGGTCATGTGGAGGACACAGTCCCAGCAGACAGCAATCACTGTCATACTAGCACCGGTTCTGACATTGGGCACAGAGGTGCCAGTGCAACTCCTGGCAGAGCCAGTTCCTGTGTTCGGGGCCAGAGATGGTGAACTGCCAACTCTACCATGTACGGTCCAAAGCTGTCCAACATACACACAAGCAGGGCTATCATTGAGCTTAACTGTGTACACACAGACACTCACACACCAATGTCAAATGCAGCTCACCTACAGACACATACGGCACTTCTCCATGATCCATTTTACCTGCTTCTCTTCCTGACTCACACACATGCTGTCAACTGTTTGCATCATCCTGGGCCTTCTGGACCCCCACACAATACCCGATTCAAGTGAGGATACCTGTGACACATTCCTGTCATCCTCACCATCGATGCAGTGAAATTAAGCTATGTGTCTGATGCACAGGGTGGCTATATTAGTTAACATGCACCTGTGTAATGCAGTGCTGTTTATCCATGCCACTTGTAGTGGTTACTGACAAATACTGTATGCTGACAATTCTCACGAGTATGCCATATACGGTTGTATACCTTATGTTGTAATATACTCAGAGCGAGGTCACTGACAGTGGCTGTGACTGCAGAGAGGGAATGGCTAGAAGGGGTACTCCAATAATGAAGAATGGTGAACTCCACTGGTGAGTGGTGTCATTTCAGCATAGGTTACCCAGTGCTATCTTCCCAGAGTATGACTGTCAGATACTTGCCTATCCACTGGCTGCCATAATGTACATAATGTACACAGTTTCCAGCAAGGCCTGCTCGCCTGCTATTGACAAACACCTCCTTGTTAGGCCATGGTTGGTGGAGTGAGGCATAATTCCATCATCCATTGCATACTGCAACAGGCAATGGGCTCCACTGATTACAGTCGGTAGGCATTCTCTGGCCTTGAGTAAAAGTAACAGTATGTGGTCCAGTGTCAGTCGGTATACAACAGTGTTAGTGCTCATACACATGCTAACTCCTCTCATAGCATTGCAGATGACATGGCTAAGAGATCTGGGGACACAGTTTGACACTACATGCTAGATGTCCTCTGTGCACATATGTAATGCAGTTACCTCCAGCATGTTGCAAGAAGGGAGTCATGCAATGTGTATGTACATAGCACACACAAACACTTCAAGGAAGTGTAATATGTTTACACTGTGTTGCTTAGTCATGCTGTGGCTTACTTGCCCAAAGGTTAGTTAGTCCAGGTCCATACCTATGATGCCCTGGAGCAGTGCCGTGACATCCCCACACAGAGAACCACCATATTGCACAATGTGTTTACCACTATGGGCGTCCACCACAGCCCCCCCTATGTGAGGTCCACCCTAGTGGGATCTGCCTACATTTCAGTCTCCTTAGACCTACCAGTATGAACCTCCTCTTACAGACAATATAGGCATATATGTCAGCAAAGCCATTTATTACCTCCTGTGGGAAGGCTGACATAGCTTGACTGCACCTCTCCCTTCAGATGGAATAGGCAAGTAAGCAGATCTCTACACCCATGCATTTTGTCAGCAGCATTACAACTGCATGAACCTGGCTGTATGTGACAGGAGGGACACAGGCTCATCATGGCACAGAAAACCTAACTGTTAGACTCCTGCCATTAACAGGCTGTACAATAACAGGCGGACAGTGCTGTCTGGCACAACCTCCTCAGCTAAAAGATGCACAAAGTGCTGTTGTGATGTTGTGTAGACACAGTAAGTGACAAAATTAGCCACCCACAGAACACAGAACTACAACGTACAGTATAGTTACATGTATGACCTCAAAGGATAGGCCCAGATTGTCGGTGAAGTTATACATAATGCTGCCACATATGATGGGGTTGTACTCATAGCTAACCTATAGTGCCAAACTGTGTCAACTACACTCCACTGTCCCCACCACATGTGACACATGACATTCCTACAACCTCTCCCATAACTTCCATATTTACAGAGCAGTTCATAAGTGGCCACTCAATAGAGGATGCACCGCATCTATTGTACATGCATTCCAGGCTGCATCTCACATGTGCTCTGACAAGGATTACCAACTCCTTTAGGAAAACCTTGCAATCATACTGAAACCACTGGCTGCACACCAGCTGAGTGGACAACGACAACTTTTATACCCCTGCACAGAGGTGGTGCATCCACGAACCGACATAACAATAGACCTCTTTGTCTAAGTATCCATATCTGCATGCCAATAGGAGCAATCACCATGGAGCTGATCAGCACACATATATGCAATCTACACACAGTTGACTTTATACAGTTTGCATGTGTGACAGGGGGAGCATGACTGTTACACATGGTGGACATGTGCGAGGCAGTCATCCATGACATAGTTGAGGGCACATCAGGGCATGCAACCCCCTAGACTGAGCCAATCTGTCTATCTATATCCCCCACTTAGGCAGCATTTACAAAGCACCCATTTAGGCATCCACAATACTGTCATTTTAGGGGTCACTAAGTGGCGCATTGATGGCACACATACTTAACATAGGGATGTCTACTTCCAATAGTTGATCCGTAAACAGCAGTGTTGAACAAGGTGCAGTCCTGGTCATCCACTGTTTGGAAGCCATTTAAACACAATACATGTGACTACTGACTGACTGTTGCTAACAATGTTGGCTGATGCCTGCAAAGTGTGAGCACTCATAGGATCTCGGTATTATGTCACTACCCTGCAAAGGGTATTGCAGAGCATATGACTGTTAACATAGTAAAGGCCATGAACTCCATGTATATCTATATGTGATATTATTTCAATCAATAAGACCTATGTACCTGATAAGTAGCACATCAGTCGCAACATGTGCTGTACATACACATACACAGGGATAAAAGAACTGGGCTCACAGACCTGGCCACACAGGTGTACATCTCATATGTCTCAGATCACCATGTCTCTACAGTGGTATGGTAGGAATCATATGGCATAGCTGAGGGCACAGTCACCTGTAAGTGACATACTCATAACCTCCAAGTACTCTTCCCTCAGCATGCCAATTCCTGAGTGCAATGGCCATTTGGTAATGTACCTTTCCAAGCAGTACTAGCACTTGCACACAACAGTATTGTTCCTCACAAGGACACCTCATGTTTTCAGTATGTGGTCCATGGGGATTGTCTGCAATGAGTGTCATCTTAGCTTGTGGCATATGGACTACTCAGAGGAGATCTGTGCCTTGCATATGGGGCAATGTGTGACCCTGCTTGACTGTGTATACTGCCTATCTGTAGGAGGCATAGTAAATGGATAAAGCACTGTAAGGACATTAGCCTCATATGTGAAGTGAGTAATGCATGCTGGTGGGGGGAAATTTTTCTAGCAGATGTAAACACACCCCTGGAACAGAACCCTGCCTGATGGCAAACAGAGCACCTCAGTGCACCTCAGCACACACCATCTGAATGATAGGCTGGACGACTTTCATCTCAACACAGGGCATATGCCTGTGTCCCTCTTGGACTGGGGCAATATGTACTGATCCTGTAACTATGGGTATAAAGTTGAGTAGGATTGTGAGGGCTGTATGGCCATTATGCTAGTGAAATTCAAACATCCTATGGTTCCATAAGATGATGTAATATGCTCTAACATCCTCAAACACAAACACGGCTACAGTGGGGCAAGCACTACCTCCAATTACTGTATACAGGACATGCCAAGGCACACGTAGTGCAAGTTGTCTGTATGTATTTATAACACTTAGCTATGTAATAGTGCCCACTGCAGATCACAGTATGTGAGGCACGCAACACAGCTCCTGTCTGCTAGTACTATCAGTTTATGACATATAATGCTTGAAGACATCAGGGAGACCTTGTTGTGGTCACACCGGTCAGTCATTTGGGGTGCCACATCACTGACTAAAATTAGAATACTGCAAAACCCTACCTATTGCTATGTTATTGAGGTGATCCTATTTAAGCCATATGGACATATACACTAAGAAGTCTGGAGTGAGATTAGAATCCCCACCTCTCTAGTTTTACATACTATAGAGCACATTACTTATCACACACACCAAGGCTTAAGTCTGGTACTACACTGGCAGCTGGTAGTCTTAAGGTGGATGACATTATCATGCATTGTAGAAGAGGACAATTTGGAGTCTGGCAACAACTTACAGGGCCAAAAAGTGCATAAGCATTGCGGGTTGATAGCACATGAGGAGGGCATGCCAGTTGTTTTGCAGGGGGATGCACATACACACACACACACACACACACACACACACACACACACACACACACAGACACACACACACACACAAAAGTACCCTGGTGTGAAATTAAAACCCCTACCTATCTAGTCTTACACACTATAGAGCACAGTACATATCACACATGCCACAGTTTAAGTCTGTTGTATATGTGATTGCAGGCACACTACTTGTGGATTACAAAAACTGGGCTTGTGTTGAACAGCATCTGTGGCCTGCAGTGTGATATTGCTTTTTATTGTTATTTGCATCTAGTATCCTAGCTGTTTGATAACTATCATCCTAGCTATGTGTGTACAGTTACCAGTATGGCCATATGCAGCTGTTTGCATTTAGATAGACAAGCCTATGGGGAGGAGTAAGGTGCCCTGTCCATGTGTACCTTGGAAATATTATATATTACACCACCTGGTCACCTGTTTTTGTCTATGTGGTGACACCCTGCAGGCACAAGTGTCTGCAGGTAAGTGGATTATGTACTGCTGTGCCCTTATTTTGGATACATTGAGCATCAGTATGGATGTGTGATAGTGCAGATTTACTCACCATTCTGAGGGTATGTAGGACAATACAGACATCTGCAGACATATTTCTGTATATAACAGGGATGTATATATAAATGCAGCTGTGATTGTGTATGATATGTATATGTGCCATGTAGATATATGAGGTGAGTCTATATATGGTTTAATATATATATAGGTATATATACTGGTATATATCTATTTGACACTACGTAGAGACAGATGTACTATTTATGTGAATGAGAGATAGTGACAGACAGATATGTATATGTCTGTAGGTATAGACATATCTATACATAACAGGTTGTTTTAATGAAGGGGCAACAGAACTGTGCTCATTTTAAATAAGTGTATGGGCATACCCAGTAGGACTGTCAGTACTTTTAGGGTGACTCTAGGCCACACCTACCTGTACTCCATTTCGGGATTTTGTGTGTTACAGACATTGACATCAGTTCCTGTTTCAGCAGTATTGCCCTTCACTCAAATTGTCCAAGGCATTCCCCTGCTGTCTGCTACCATTAAGATGTCACTCATGTTTAAAATTTTACACCACATACAGACTGACTGTCTGGGAAAACACCAACAGAATAATACCTCACATGCAAAAGATGTGAATAATTCCAGATTAGAACCATCAACACCATCACCCATGCTAGCTTCCCTAGCCCACTGATCCACACAGGCTGTCAGACAGAGAGTAGTCATTCATCACATAATCACCAGCATAACTATGCACATTGTTATTCTGGGTTAAGTGAGGCATACAATGTGCGATTGATTTCTATGTTACAGCCCTGAGATTGCCTGGTCCACTGGTATACCATTGCTGATTTTCTGTTAAAGCAGTTATATGGGAACATTGCTATGTTGGGGGTGGAGAACAACAGCATGTGAGCCCACTGTTTAACATCTCCCTTGACTGATGTAGTGAATATTCCAAACATGAGGCCTAGTGAATATTAAAGAACACATACTACCGGACTGGGTATCTCTAGTTCCATGTGGATGTTACATCTGTCCAAATAGCCCACTGTATTTCCTTGAATAACAGCAGCAGATCCATACACATTATACCATATTATAGTAATCCTTAGAATTACCATATTATAGTAATCCTTACAATTAGTGTGCAGGTTAGAGACTTACCTTGCAAACGTAGAAGTTGGCAGAACTGCAGTTAAGGGCTGACTCTGTCTGATGCAAGCAGTACACAGCCAATACATTGATAGGTACAGGTTGTGTGGGTTGCTTGGCATCAAGTATTTTAATATATGTATGTGAGTAGGAGTAAGGTGTCAGTCCATAGGGCCCTAGGATGTCAGTGAATGTGGTATGTGCTGTCTCTTAGCCAATGCCAGGGCATACAGGGCACTCCTATGTCTGCCTACAGGGACATCTTCAGGGAGTTCCTCCTGTGACTGTGGTGACCTAGACACTGGGGGGGGCTCTGTATCCCTTCCCTTTGCTGATCCTGCTGCAGCTGCTTCCACAGGATCATATTGTGTAGCATGGCATATACTGCGAACATATGTGCACATGTGGCTGGAGAGTACTGCAGGGCTCCACCAGATATATCAAGGCATCAGAACCATGACTTCAGAAGCCCAGACACACACTCTATAATGTTCCTAGTTTGTGTGTGGGCCTCATTATGGCATTCCTCTGTGGGTGTGTGTGTGCAGTCCTGATTGGTATCATCATCCATGGTTCCAGTGCCTAGCCAGCATCCCCCAGTAAATTGCTGTGTGGGATATCCCCCCCAAGCAAACATGTGGTAAAGCTGTGATGGATGCCAGATATGAGAGTAGTGATAACTGACAGGGCTGCCAGCACACGCATTCATGATAATCCCCTGGGCATTGCACACAACCTGACAGTTGATGGAGTGGTATCCCTTGCGGTTGACATAGATTCTACCCTTCTCACTGAGTGGTGCCTTTATGTGTACATGAGTGCACTCTATGGCACCCAGCACCTCAGGGTAGTGTGCTACATGGTAGAAGTGCTGCATATTTCTTGTCCTCACCTCAGAGGTGAGGGGAAAAGAAATATGCTCACTGGCATGTGTAACATGGCATCCAGGAAATGGTGGAGTACCATAGATGCTGATGCCTGTGAGACTCCCATCATGTCCCCAGTTGGTCTTTGGAAAGTACCTCTAGCTAGTATCCTAAGGACTACACATACCTTTGTTTGGCAGGGATTCCCCCACTGTTGGCTCTGGGTCTGAGTTGAGGGTGGCAAAGCTCAGTGAGTTCTTGTAGTATGTCCCTGTCCACCCTGTAGTGCTCTACAATCTCCAGCTCATGTAGCTCCTGGAAGATTACCCTGGGCATGAACACTCTTCTCTTTTTCTGACTAGGCTTATTGTCTGCAGCAGCAGCAGCACTGACTTCAGCATCTAGAACACACAGATGCAGCAGACCTGCAGCAGCCCCTAACATTCTCTCAGGTTAAAATTCCCAAGTGTGTACTCCGATGGTCCAGAGTATTGGGGAAAAATCAGAATGTAGGGTGTATGCATAATTTATAGAGCTCTGCTGTAGGTGCAGAATGAGTGATTGGCTAACTATGATCCATTCCACCTGCCTAGTATATAATTAACATAATTTAATAGCCCTAGTTTAAGTTACACAGTGATTAAATCTGATTAATATGTCATTGGCTTTTTAGATACACTCAGCAGCGCAGCATGCTGTGCAAACGTATGCCCCGTAGGTAAACAAAGCTTAGAAGTTAGTGCACATACCCCCCCGAATGGACACACTAAGCAGCATGGCAGAGTGCCATGCAAACAGATGCAGCTAAGCTTAAATAAGCTTAGATGTCATTGTACACACCCTCCACTGATGTCAGCTAACTCATCTGTAAACACCAACATGGTTCTCTGCCTACATGATTACCCCTTTATGCTGTTCAGTAGCCCCACCTCATTTGCATAGGGATCCATGCTCACAGCCTGGAAACTACATGCTTCATAGCCCTACCATGTTAGCAACAGCACCAGTGCACCATTGTAGATACTCCACACAAGGTCCTGTAATACATTTCTGTCACATAATATTCATTTTGTTTTTTCCAATTTTTTTTTTTTTTCTAAAACATGTTTGCACACTGCAGCATGTTGTGCAAACATGCCCAGATTATTAAAAAAATAAAATGAATTTAACTTATTTCCTTTAATTTTTCAAACACACAAGAGGATAGTTTCACTCATATCTGTATGTGGTATGCAATTTCTGTCCAGATATCTGCAGTTTTACAGCCCCAGTTTGTCTGCCAACACTCCTGTACATGGAATGTTTCCATGTACACTACAGACACTAACACGGTGTCTGAAGAGTTGCCTGTCTGCTTGCTGGATCACTCTACCTGACTCATTTGCATGAGATTCACCTGCTTATGAGGTGATTTGCATGCCATGGAGCTTCCTGTGTTGGTCTGTGCATGCCCACTGCTCAGCAATGCTTACTGAATCTAAAACCTGCTTACTTTCATGTAAGCAATGCTGCTTGATGCCTACACAATAAAAAGAAACATGTAGGCTTTATTAAATTCCCTCCCCTGTGTTTATTTATATATATAGAGAGAAAGAGAGAGACATGGGGGGATAAAAGAGACATAGACAAAGAGGGAGAAGAAGGGACAAATGGGGCGGTGGGTGGTGGTCCAGTAAACAGTAATGATTTCTATGAAATGGTCTTATTCAACAGCTACAAATGCATCTGTTTTTTGTTTCTTCTGTCACTTGCTGTAGTGCTTATCATCCCTGTTTCATCTCTCTTTTTTATATGTAGGCAAATCTGGGTCTGTCATTGCATGACCAACTGCACATGGCAAGCACAACTTCTGTATTCTTATTAACATCCAAAATGTAGGTGTATGTGTAACTGCAATCTATGTGATTTCATTACATTACCATACTTTCATTTGCAATATATGTTTCACATAACATAAGCTTGTCCATTTTTTATTCTTTTTTTTTTTTTTTTTTTTTGCTTACTTGTTATCATAGGTGATCCTGCCAGTGGTACTGTAGAACTCCTGCTGCCTAATGTCAGAGTATTAGTAGCCTCTGTTGTCCAATGATGATGATGGTGGTGATGAATAGGCACAGTCTGGGAGTGCAGAGGGCCAGTCTGACATTTCAAATGCAGTCAGTATACCTATGCATACCCATGACACAGAGTCCTCAGACACTGGATATGTTGAAAGTGAGACAGATGGTCAGCCTAGAGTGGCTATTCCAGGTGCAGAACAAGTTGATTTTCCCCATAGCATTCGTGAGGGTGAGGTGCCATAGTCAGGTTATTAAAGGTGCTCGGAGGAGGTCTGCTGTCCATCTTACTCCTGATGTTTGTGTAAATGCCATATGATGTATATATAGGTCTGTCATGAAGGCACAGGCATGTTTTACAAGGGCCTCAGAAGAGCTAGTTCTAGTACTAAACATTGTACACTTTGATGTGCGGGACTACGTGAATCATGTGGATGATTCCTTGGACAGGATGAATAACACACGGGATCAGGCAGTGTATGTAATGTAATGCCTGCTGGGGGGGTGGGAGTGGTTGGCATCCACATAACCATAGAGCCATTACATCATCCTATGTTAGCCAACATGGCTAGGCAAGATCCAACTCTCATAATGGCACTACTTCCACTGATTAATCAGTGATTGCAGTGTCCACACCCAGACGTGGTATGCCAAATGGTCATGTTCCTGGATGTACTCATGATGACAGCTCATCCAGCAGACCTCATTTGTGGTCAGATAACACCCAAATTCTAGCCATGGTCATGGAGCTAGCAGAGCAACTCCTGGCAGAAGTAATTCTTGTGACTGGGGGCCATGATGCAGAACTGAATAGTCTACCATGCATGAATCACATCTGTCCAAGATGCCAGGATGAAGTGCTAGCACAGTGCTTGATTATATGCATGCAGACACATACACAGACACACATTCAACAAATATATACAACCTCACACACAAACACACAAACACACACACTCTCTACCAATCTAGGGAGTACTGCTGACTGTTAAACATATCTTGCTCCAGGCCCTGCAAATTGGATACTTAAGGAATACATTTTTGATTTACTTGTGCGCAGTCATGTCTTTTGTGTTAGGCTTGCCCCTACCCCACCCCCACCTTGTGCAAGTGATGACTGTACCCCGCCCTTTGAACATATCTTTGATCATTGGGTTGCATATATGTCTGATGCACAGAGTGCATAAATAATGGTTGCTTACTGAGAACCTTCCTTTAGTGTGGATGTATTGCAGAATCAATGCTTTTAACAAAAGTTCATAATCATTTGTAAATGATTGCTTCTGTAATTGTTGACCCTCACTATATTGGCATTACTGTTGTTACTTATGTTGCCAGGGTAGATGTTTAATTCTTGCATAGTGTTATAGTTGCACAAATGATGCTACTCTTGACCTGCTCACTGATTTATATACATTGACCAACTGAAATGCTTGATGCACATTAATGGGAAAAATCCATAACTGTGTATTGCAAACATCAGTTATAAGGTACTACTGACATTACTGTACACCAGGGACATGTAACTTAGGGACATATGAGAATCTGCATAACACAGTAATTATTTATGTAACTGTATTGTTTTTTTTTCTCAACAAGTTCTAGACTTCCTTAGGTAATAATGCAGATCTGAGACTTCTCCTTGGGGGCTTGCCTATGTCTGATGCTAAAAGAATACAACCACTGCATGGTTAAGTAAAGGTCAGGCAGTTTGCCAGGAATCATTTTTAATATCTTTATGTGCTAAGGCTATTATTATTTCTTTTATGTATTCATAGTGTGTGTGTTTGTGTGTGTGTGTGTGTGTGTGTGTGTGTGTGTGTGTGTGTGTGTGTGTGTGTGTGTGTGTGTGTGTGTGTGTGTGTATGCTATCCTTTGCATCTTACCTTGAGCCATGGCACATTGTGCATGTCTATGCCTGCTGGCAGGATTTGTGGCTGGTGATTCTTCCTCAGACTCCTCATCTATATTTGATTGAGCTGCTGGCCATTTCTGTGGTACTGGGAACTGTGGTCCTGCCCCTACTTGTTTTTGCTGTCACTGTTTCTTGAGAATTATATTGTGAAAAATGTATGTATTTCAGCAGAAGTGGCCATGTCATACTGCAGAGCACCTCCTGGGGTGTCCAGACACCGGAACCTTGATCTGAGCAAGCCAAATACACATTCTATGATATTCCTAGATTGAGCTTGAGCATCTTTGTATTCTTGCTCGGTGTGTTTTTGTGGGTTTATCATGGGTGTCATTGTTCAGGGCACAACCTGCATCCCCCAATAGATGGTCTTGTGGAAAGTCACCCCTAGCAAACTTTGTGGACAGTTCACAGGCGTGCCATATATGTGAGTCATAAAAGCTGTCTGGGTTACCTGCCCAGACATTGTAGATTATCCCCCTGGGCATTACAGACAACCTGACAGTCTATAGAGTAGTATCCTTTTCTGATGATGTACCTCCTACCCTGTTCACTGAGTGGGGTTTTATTTCTATGTGTGTACAATATATGTCCCCCAAAACTTCAGAGAAGTGTGCTACTGCATAAAATTCCTGCATGGTTCTTGCTGTCTCCTGTCTGGTGCCTGGTAAACAGATATGCTCCCTTGCAAGTTGTAGTATTTCATTTAGAAATTGATTAAATATTCTGGAAGCTGAAGCCTGTGACATCCCTAATACATCCCATGTGTGCCTCTGAAAAGTACCTGTAGCTAGTATACATAATGCTCCACATACCTTTGTTTTCAGTGGGATAGGTTCACCATAATTTCCCTGGTGTCTTAGATGAGGGTAGCAGATGTAGTATTTCCCTGTCCACCTAGTGTCAGTCTACAATTTCTGTGTCATGAAACCCACGATAAGTCAAATGGGGTCTAAACACCCTTCTTTTCCTTGGTCAGGGTCTGACAGCAGAAGAAGCAGTACCTTGAATTAAAGCGTGTTGCACATATAGGATTCTAATGGCAGTGGCAACTGCTAACATGCTTTTTCTAAGTGTAATCATGGCTGTAATCCAAAGAGTTTTGGATGCCAGGGCAAATCGCTACACTGAGTGTGCACAATTGCTTTATAACATACTGAATAGCTCTGCTGTGTTTGCATTTGTTAATTAGGATGTAATTCATCTACTTATGCTTTCATTAGAATATTCTGTTGTTTATGTAGAGCTGTTTAATGAATACAAAATAGCATGCTATCATGTGCATGGCACACTAAGTGCAGATATTAATGATTCCAACCCAATATTTTATATTGGTTCACATTTTATTGTGCTTTAGCAATACTTTATGTGTATAATGCTGTGACAAAAGGAGATACTGCCAGCACAGCTAGCTGGAATTTTGTAAATAATTATATGTCATTTGTGAATATCAATATAATTTATATAAAAATGCTTGTTACAACTGTATTACAACTGCATGTCATGTGTATATCAAACTGGTTTGTACAGACATATGTTGAAAACATATTTTATAAAAATGCTTGTGTTTAAAATGGATCCACAGTGTGCCCTATTGTAAGAAAAAAAATGTACATGCACTACTGAAACTGTTTAAATGCATATATTTTAACAGTGGAAACTGGAATACAGGAGATTAACTTCAGTCTAGCAAACTTTAGAAAAATAACTGAAATTAAATTACTTTATGGTTAGGCCATAAAAGATGGTGGGGGGAATTTAATAAAGCCTACGTAGTGTTTTTTTACCATGTAGGCATCGTGGCACGCCGCTTACAAGAGCAGGTTTACTATCTAGTAAGCACTGCTGAGTGGTGCACATGAGCACGCCAACACAGGAAGTTCCCTGGCATGCAAGTCACCTCATAATGCAAATGAGGCTAGCAGAGTGATCCAGCAAGCAGATAGGTAGCCCTGCAGACCCAGAGTTGGTGTCCATAGTGTACATGGAAAAACTCAGTGCACAGGATTTCAGACAGACAACAAAGGTTGTAGAAATGCAGGAAGATGGACAGAAATGGCGTAGCACATACAGATATGAACAAAACTACCCACCACGTGTCCAAAAAATGTAAGTGAAATAATTTAAAATAATTTTATTTTTTAATGATCTGGATATGTTTACATAGTGCGCTGCAGTTTGCAAATATGCTTTTATGAAAAACAAAAAAAAAAGAATGGAAAAAACACACTTAATAGTATGTGACAGAAATGTATTATAGGACCCTGTATGGAATATCTGCAATGCTAGAATGGTGCTGTTGCTAAGGTGGTAGTGCTAAAGAGGTAGTGCCTGGAAATGTGTAGTTTGCAGGTTTTGTGCATGGATCCTTATGCAAATGAGGTGGGGTTACTGAATAGGACAAATGGGTATCTGTTCCACATATCCCTTCTGTGTAGGCACAAAACCATGTTGGTGTCCACAGAAGAGGCAGTTAACATCAAGAGGGGGTATGTCTGAGGTCTTGTAAGCTCATTGCAGCTCAGCTGTGCCTGTTTGAGTGTTGGGCCGCTGTGCTCAGTAGGGGTGTGTGTACAATGGCTGCTAAGCTTTATTTACTTTCGGGACATGTGTTTCCATGTGTTTTCATGGCACGCCACCATGCTGAGCATGACCTTTCAAGGGACTGTGTAAAGTGACTGCTAAGGTTTCTTTATCTTCATGGGGCTTGTTTCGGCATGTTTGTGTGGTGTGCCATATTGTTGAGAGTGTATAAAAAGCAATGATGTATTAATTACTTGTGACCCTTGTTTAACTTAAACTAGGACCAGTAAACAACGTTAATGATATACTAGCTGGGTGGAATGCATCATAGGTAGCCAATCAAACTTGTTTTAATTAAGAGTTGCGTGCCATGACAAGTTAATGCAGTGTGCTGCAGGTGTGATGGGCTTGAGTGTGAAACATTGCAGAGGTGTTTATTTTATACATGTGACTTACAATGTTAAACACACATATGCTCATTATAGCTCTATTTAGCTGAGCTAAGTGAATCTCCCAGCAATTGCTGGGTCTTTGGAATAGGTTACCAATTCAAGTGAAACAGAGCACCTGTAAGGCACTGTTCAAGAGAAACCTGGGCAAGTGGATGGGGCACTGTAAATTCTTACCAGAAATGGCACTCACATTCTATGGCATTACATTAGGATGAAACAGCTAAGCTTGAAATGACCTCTGGGTCAATAGCCTAGTAATCTCCTATGATCCCATGATCTTATATTTTTGTCCTAAAATATCAGCACATTTGTAATTTTTCATGTTTTTTTTTTTTTTTCTTTGCGGGGCACAACTGTTAAAACAGGGGCTATCCTCAATAAATTGAGATAGGTGGTAACTCTATTTTCTGCTATTATAATGATTACATTTATAGCTCTCAGCAACTCCGTAGAAACATATATACACCCTTTTGTGAGAAGAGTAAAATTAATAATGCTGAACATAATCCGCAATTAACGGTGTGTGTGAAAATATTACATGCATTTGTGATGCCCCACCACTGGACCAGTAATCAAGGAGCCTCAATCCTTACCACTGGCACCAGCAGAGAATGTACACTGGGAGGATAACAAGTACACACACACACACACAGTATTTCCAGATGCAGCTCTCTGCATCAAGTGCAATTTCCCTTAAGAGCATACAGAGACCACAGTCAGTCCAGGTCTGGCTTCTTACTCTTACTCCAGATTCCCAATACGACTCTCCACTGGTACAGATATAGACCTGAGTCTTTAGCCAGAGTTCCAATCAAGTCCTCCAACACTTTCTCTGTCCTATCAGTGCTCCATGGCCCTGCCCAAGTAACTGACATACACACACACACACACACACACACACACACACACACACACACTCTTGGAGGTTTGTTTTATACACATACCTAGGAAAGGCTGGCACAGATTTACTAGCTATGCTCCCTTCTGCCCAGACTATAAGGTAGTTATCACTGCCACCAGAACCCCTTATCAGCTACTTTAATGCCCTCAATAAATGGTGTCCAATTTTACTGTGTAATATTAATACTAATGCAAATGGTAGTTTGACCAAGGGCAAGGCTATTAAGAGTGGTTTACACAGTGTCACCAAATAAATATGCAAGTACTCTCAAAACTTAAATATCTCTACACAGATCAGCCACAATGAAAGGTTTAAATATATTTAATAATAAATAATGAAAGAACAAGACAATAGTAAATATATATTCACAGTGACATCAGAGTTCAAAAAGACAGGAAATATTTAAAATATTGCAGGACAGTCTCAAATAAATAAAGAAAAATATCTAAACTAAGCTTCATTATATTCCTGACTGACTCTAACAGAATTACTATAACTTAAGAACTTACTAATAGAGCAAGGCAGTTGTTGTGAATGGATCTTCTAATTGTTGTCAGGGCCAAGACAGAATGCAGAATGCTCTGTCTCACTACGAGACTTCTCAAATTAATCTCTCAAATATAACTACTGGGATAGCATTTAGCATCTACCTGTAAAAATACATAGATAAGGACTTGTTCTCAGAGCTCTGGCAGATGCTGGAAGTCATAAAACAATTACATTCCTCCACATTTCAAGATAGTAATTAGTTCACACTAAATACAATACAGAATGTTTCTTAGTACAGATATTGTGTCTCTGTGTTCATTGAAAACTGAAAGATACCCACCAGGATTTAATAAACTCTGGGTAGCCACGGTGTAGAGCCTACATGGAATGCGTCCATGTACATGGCCACAGTACCCCCTCAGCAGAGTGCCATGCATATTAATGAAGCGCTGCAGAGGTAGGGCCAAGGAACATGGATATTGAATCGATGTTGTCTATTTTTTTTTAAATGCATGTTTCCATGGTGCGGCACTGAGCACAGCAATGCCAAGCTGTCCTCACATGTAGACAGCTGACACCTGCAGACATATATAGAAACCAGATGTAATTAACAAAAATAATGACATTGTATGTGTTTTTTTTTAATTTGGTGTGGCACAGCATGAAGAAAAGCTAAGACGAGCGTAGTGCATACATACATGGCAGACACCTTCCAGACATCTAAAAATAGAAACCAGATGTAATTATTTATTTATTTATTGGTGTGACAGCACAGTGCTCAGCACTGCTAACAGATGGTATATGTGAAGGTATACCGGCTTCTTAATATCCACGTAGCTTAATGGGTAGAGTTATGGCTGTATGTGTAGTAGGTACAGGGTTCAAATTCATGGATGTCATAAGTTGGCTGTATTTTTGTTGCACACTTTATGGACAAGATTTTAAATTATGCCTCCATTGCACTCTGTGCAACTGTGCGCAAACCTGCTAAGCACCGCATAAACATGTTAACGGCTGCCAATGTTTGCACCGTGCTCAGCTTCACTAAAACCACAATTGTGTGTTTTTGCATGCTGCTCAGCTCTGCTTGGCTGGTTTGTGTGCTGCTAAGCAATGCTGCACCTTTTTGAATCTTTCTCAATGACGTGTAAGGAAGGGAAAACAACATATAAAGTGCACTAGGTGGAAATTCTGGAGAATCCATTGGAGTTCTATCATCTATGAATATGTGGTGTTGGAGAAGGTGTGGGATTTTGGGTGCAGCAATGGGACATTCAGGAGTCCAGGGTCATGGTTGAGCTCCTTGTGAAAAACAATGATGATAGGATGCTGCAGGCTGGTTTCCAGGGCTCAAAGAGTAAGACAGAGGCCTGGGACTGAATGGCCAGAGAACTAACCAGTGAACAGTGTCACAGCACCATGATGACCTGAAAAGACAAAAGAGGGGAACCTTGGACACTTGATTCCAAGAAGCGAGGGCAGGGAATGCCCCACAAGTATGCAAATCATTTTTCCTCTGTTTTACCAATATGTAATGTGAATGTCTGCAAAACTGGTATGCATAATAGTGTGCTTCTTTCCCAACAGCTGCAGCTGAGACCACTTGCAATGTCGAGTCTCATGCAGGGCGCCTGGTCAGGTTAAGCCATGAGCATGGTTAGCATGGATGTATTATGCCAACTGTAGTGAAATAAGCAAGAAAGTGTAAAGCATAAGCATTAACTGCAATAATGTATATATAATAAAGTCTGTAGTGCAGTAAAGTTAAAATTAGAGCTCCAGTGCAATAAATGAATAACAACTGTAGTTCAATAAAAACAAGAAACAATACCAATAACAGCAAGGAGAATGGTGTACATCAGAATTGTCTTGTCATAACCATTTCAGTGGAGCTGTATGCATTGAGTCTGTAAGGTAAAGTTGCTGCAGTCAAGTACAACACTGTAATAAAAAGAACAAGAATGTGGTGTAGATAATTGGTTCAACCAACAACTGAACAAAAGTAAACCAAAAACAAAAGAAGATGAACCAAACCACAACAGGTAGCAGATAAAAAAGAATTCTGTTTAATGGTTTAATGGTAAGCGCTTTCGCACCACATCAAGCTGCTTCATCAGACACACAAGAAATGCAACTCCTTACTTTTAAACTAAAACTGTAATAGCTGTAGAATCCAAATCTATTGGCTTAAAGCTGTATTGCTTAACTCATAGTACTGTTCAAGGCTTTCTCTAGGCCAATACCAGTTACATAATGCTCTGTCTTCCACAGACATCAGGTAATACAGGTATATGGGTGAGACAACCCACTCCACGGTCAGATATTGTGTGTGTGGACTTCAAAGATATTGCAAACCAATAACAGTAATATCTAGTAAATCCAAAAAGGCAGCCTGGAAGTCCGTGAAACAGTTTATTGAGATCAAGTAAACTTAAGCGCTTTTCGTACGTATAATGTACGAACTTCTTCGGAGAATCATATTACTGAAAACACACCCTTAATATAACTTTTCAAATCAGCTGATGTTACGCTCAATTCAATGCATTTAAAGGAAACAGCATCAATTAAACTTGACTTATTTTTTAACCTTATTTATAAAAGAATACCTTATTATTAAAGGATATAATAAGTATTGTCATTACTTTCAAATCATTAAATATATGCCCAAATTCAAAAAGGAATTTTAGACACTAAAAAACGGCACATCACTACATTCATAAAACCTGTGATAAACAACATATATAAAAAAATCATTATAAATATGTCGTTATAAATATAATGCTTATAATATAACAGAATTCAACCCTCCCTCTAAAAGAACCAAACTTCCTTTAGTTAGCCAATATTGTAAAAATTAACAATAAGAAATAATAATAATAATAAAAATAAATTAATGGAATTATTAACAATTTTGGTATTATTTCCCATATTAAACAGAACTTTCAAAATTTCAAAAGTATACAATAGTTGAAAAATAATTTAAAATGTAAAATATAAAAAGCTTTCCAAAGATATAACATATTATTACCTGGTTAAGCTCCTTAATTTTAAAATAGGCATAATAGAACAGACGTCGTTCAAACCAGGTAAACAATAGGAAAACAATTTAATTTGCCATAATAATTCCAGACGCTCCAGTTGCAATTCAATAGGTCCTCCTCTAATATTTGGTAACAATTGGTCTAAAATCCAAAATTTAAAATTATGTACAGGGTATTCTGCAATATGTCTGGCAAGAGCATTATCAAGGGATCCTTTTTTAATATTATAAACATGCTCATATATCCTGTCTCTAAGCCGTCGGATGGTTTTGCCCACATAAAAACATGGGCATAACTGACACTTGGCCACATATACAACCATCTTAGAATTGCAATTGTTCTTAAATTTACTTTTTAGGACAAATTAATTTATTTTAATAGAGTTCCCTATAATAATATACTTACAGTAAGGGCAACTACCACAATCAGACATTTTCTTTTGGCACATGGTCAAATAAGATCTGTTATTAATACCATCCAAGAGTTGTTTAAAATTCAAATCATGTCTCACTGTAATTTTCGGTTTAGTACCCAACCTAGATATCAAATCCTTATTTTCTTTCAAAATGCTCCAATTTTTGAAAAAAAAATATTCTTTAATAAAATAAAATCGGAGCAATAGGTAAGGGTGAGGCTATATTCAAAAGGTAACTTAACATATTCCTCACTTATAGGAGATAAAATCTCTAAGTTGGGGCTAGCCGGAGAAGAAATACTAGAAGTCACTTTCAAGAGTATTGGTTTATAAAACCCATTATTTCTTTTAATTTTGACCTCATCAAAGATGTTATCTAAAAAATTATCTGGATATGCTCTGTTTAGGAACATATCTTTTAAATTCTTGCATTCATCGAAAAAATCTTCAGTATTACTGATCATTCTTGCTGCTCTGACAGCCTGGCTTTTAACAACTGATTTATTTTGATAAGTAGGATGAGTACTGGTAAAATGCAAAAAAGTATTTGAGTATGAGGCCTTCCTAAAAATTTTTGATTCAAACCTACCCAGTAGCTGATTCTTAGTAAGAAGAACATCAAGATAGGCTATTTCTTTAACACTAAAATTAAATGTAAATTCTAAGAATTGGGTGGTTGAATTCAGGTAATCAATGAGTTGTACTGCTTGTTGAACAGTCCCTTCCAATAGGATAAAAATATCATCCAAATACCTCGTATAGAATTTAATTTTAGAGGTAAACTCTGTTTCAACAAGGACATATTCCTTTTCCCAAAAACTCATAACCAGATTTGCAAAGCTCGATCCGCAAGGGGAGCCCATGGCTACCCCTTTCTTTTGATGATAGAATTTGTCGTTGAACACTATAAAGTTATGAGCCAGGACTATTGTTAATAATTCTTCAATAAGCCAGATCTCGGAAGGTGGAGCTTTTAATTTCCGAAGATTTAATGAAACCCATTCTATACCTAAATCCTGTGGGATTGAGGTATAAAGGTCCTTAACATCAATAGTTAGTAAATTGATGTTTTCATTAAAGGGAAACTCATTAATCTTACCTAAAAATGACCATGAATCTTTGCAGAAGGTAGGTTCAAGCTTAACATACTTATTAAGAAGTTTATCTGCCATTTTAGCACAAGCATAGGTCATACTATTCTTCCCACTCACAATTGGTCTAAAGGGGGGATCTTCTAAGTTCTTATGTATTTTTGGTATTCCAAAGAGAATAGGTACAATAGGGGACAGTATAATTAAATAATTATACTGGTCAGAATCTATTCTCCCTTCTATAAATAAGTCATTAATATAGCCCTTAACTCTTCTACTAGCTTGATTGTATTCATTTCATGAGACTTGTTCATAGGAATTCGAAGATAGCATAGATTCTATCCTATTAATATAATCAAACTGGTCCATGAAGACCAAGCCCCCACCTTTGTCCGGTTTCATTATTCGAACTTTGGAATCTCGTAGATAGCTAAGCCAATCCATTTCATCCATATTTAGATTGCTCTTCCTACCATTATTACTTATATGGTAAAAATTCCTAAGATCCAATTCACATAACTTTTCATATAATAATAAATTGTTATGTAAAGGTGGATTGAAGGTACTAGGAATTCTATGTTCACTCTTATCATCGAGAAAGGTATTCCCCAGAAGCATCGCCAAATTCAATTTATGAACATATAATTTTAAATCAACAATACAATTCGTAACATTTAAATTATTTAAGGGGACAAAGGTAAGGCCTTTAGCTAATAAATCAGCTAATTCTAAAGGAACAAGCATAGAAGAGTAATTATATATGGAAAAGTCTCCTTGGGTGTTCTTAATAAGATGGTAATTAGATAGACAGTCATTTCCTACTATTTCCATTTGTTGGTTCTCTTCCTCTGGTTCCATTTGTTCTGACCCCTTCCCCTCTGAAAATTTGAGTGCTTGAAATTATTCCGATTATTGTTAGACTGTCCAATATTATTTGAAGAAGAATTTGAACCATTGGGGTTCTTATTTTGATTTTGTATACGTTCGCTCCTTCGTAACCCATCTTCTTTATTAGAAATACAGTTCATAGAAGATGTAGAAGGAGTAGGTTGATCCGAATCAGCAGATACGATTCTGGGTTGTGTATCAGTGTTATCATTCACACTATCATTAATACCAGAGTGACCAGGTATAGTTTGAGATACTGAGAGGCTGCCCATCCTAGGTGACCCATTAGTTTTTAAATTATTCCATTGTTGAGCTGGTGGAGGGACTGGATAAGCTGTGCCTTCATCATATTGTTGACAGTCCCTTTGAATTTTTTTTTATTTTTAGTCACTTTGGCTTTAATCAGGAAGGCTTCAATAGTCTCAAAAATTTTAAGGTATTCAAACTTATACCTAAGAAAATCAGGGTGTGACTTAATTTGAGTGTCAAGCAATGAAATATTGTCCTTCAATTCTTCATTAAACAATGCATAATTAGACTTCATTAAATCTAACAGTTCCAACCCTTGTTTGTTGAACAATTTAATCAGATCTAAATGAAAATTAGAGTTTGGAACCAGGCCAGTTGGATATTGCCATATTCGTAGGCCCTTAGGTACTATCTGCAGTCTAATGCATTCATTGAAATAGTCGATTTCCAACGCATATTTTTTAAATTTGAGTAGCACATGATCAAAAGCATTTAAAATATTTAAAATACTATCTTCATCCCTAGCCGGACTCACCAATCCTGGCGTTGCATTACTAGAATGCCATCCATTGCTTGTACTTAGCCAGTCATTCAAATTTGGTAATCCAATAAGCCCTGGGTTGTTTGCGTTGTTACTATCCGAGTATGTAGAACCATTATTTCGTTCGGAACAAGGTCCAGATTCAAGTAAATCAGTTCCATCTCTCATTGTTTCATTGCCCACAAAATTGTTACAAGAATTCGTTATAGGAGACGCTGTTTGTCTCTGCCCACAAGGTATACTAGCTGTAGAGCTAGAGGGAGAGCTGCCGGCAGATTGCGAAGCTCCAACACGAATAGGAGCTGTGGCGCCAAAATTAAAAGTAGGAACACTGCTCCCTTGACTAGCGCTATTAGTTACAAGCGCTAACTGACGTGGTTGACTGTTAGGATGTTGCCGAAAATACTGCGATGCTGGTAAAGGGTCTGAGAGTCTATCCAATTTCTCAGTGAGTCTCTCCACTTGTTGGGCAAGACTCTGGATTAAATTAAGCACATTGCAGTCTTTTGTATTGTCTTTAGTTACCTCGTTCACTCCCAACTGAGGTGAAACTGGTACAATTTCCACGGGACTAGCATGGTTGCCCAGACTCGACATACTGCTACCAAAAAACAAGATAAAAACTAGTAAATCCAAAAAGGCAGCCTGGAAGTCCGTGAAACAGTTTATTGAGATCAAGTAAACTTAAGCGCTTTTCGTACGTACAATGTACGAACTTCTTCGGAGAATCATATTACTGAAAACACACCCTTAATATAACTTTTCAAATCAGCTGATGTTACGCACAATTCAATGCATTTAAAGGAAACAGCATCAATTAAACTTGACTTATGTTTTAACCTTATATGCATTATATTTATAACGACATATTTATAATGATTTTTTTATATATGTTGTTTATTACAGGTTTTATGAATGTAGTGATGTGCCGTTTTTTAGTGTCTAAAATTCCTTTTTGAATTTGGGTATATATTTAATGATTTGAAAGTAATGACAATACTTATTATATCCTTTAATAATAAGGTATTCTTTTATAAATAAGGTTAAAAAATAAGTCAAGTTTAATTGATGCTGTTTCCTTTAAATGCATTGAATTGAGCGTAACATCAGCTGATATGAAAAGTTATATTAAGGGTGTGTTTTCAGTAATATGATTCTCTGAAGAAGTTCGTACATTGTACGTACGAAAAGCGCTTAAGTTTACTTGATCTCAATAAACTGTTTCACGGACTTCCAGGCTGCCTTTTTGGATGCAATAACAGTAATATGTGTTCACCTGTATTGTTGAAAGTGAAAAAAAACTGTAGTAATATATACAGCCATGTGTCAGCCTTGGTGATTTATCTTGATACATTTTGTTACTTTTTGCACTGTGCTTTTAATTGCCAGGGATTCCTTGGTGTTTGTTACCTGTTAAATTCCTTGTATACTGTACATTTTGCTGCACACAGTCCTGGGTTCGAATCCATTGCTATGTAGCACTACATTTTCAATATCAGTCACATAATGCTCACAGTTTCTTTCTTCTCAAAAACACAAAAATGTGATGGGTGAGTTAGGCAATATTATGTGCAGATATTGTGTTTAGATCTCCCAGAATGTTACACTCAATAGCAAGAATGTGTGCATCAGCATTGTTGATTCAGAAATAAAACTGTGAAATCCCAGTATGGCTGTATCTTTGCTTGTCCATACTGTGCTACAGCAGTAAATTATTAAAGCATTTATAGATGTTCCCTCCATCTGGAGGCACATGGGACTCAGATTCTACAACACCCTGCAGTCACAGCTAGTGGGTTCTACTCCCATGCCGCCAACTAAGCCATGGTGGCTGTGTAGTTTAATTACTGCACACAAACATGCTTCTCAATTGTCATGATTTCTCATAACATAATTAGAACTGACTAATCTGTCACATGTTTACCAGATACATTATAACCTGGAATGCAATGTATTACCAAATCCATTTATAGAACATCCTGATAGTTATATAAGTCCACATTATCTGAAACTGTTCTGAGTAGTTCTGCACCTGCATTTGCTAGTGCTTGCCCCTACTGTATTAAGCTATAAGCTTGAGAGGTATGTACATGCTACAACAGCTATAGGAGAATTGCAGTCACTGTAATCACAACTGTCAGTACGCACCTGTAGAAATATATGAGATGAGTGTTGTCAGGGATATCATCTGCAATCTCACTAATGGATTTTTTTTCTCTTCCCACCCATTATCTTAATTTATTCATTATTGTAGTGTATTATTATGATTTAATATTAACATATGTAGTTAAACTAACTATAGTTTGGAAAATGTAGTTGATTATTGTTATCTTCTACTATGATTTTATATTAACATATTTTGTTTAACTATATTTTGGAAAATGTGGTTCATTATTCTATGTTTTCTTATGATTCAATATAAACATATTTTGCTAAACTGTTTTGTAGGCCATATGGTTTACTTCACAGTGGCATGCTGTTACCATACTGAATGTTATGTTACATTATTTTGTGTTGCACATAATATACATTAATATGTATTTGGATGAATAAATATGATGTTCCATTGTTAATACTAACAATGATTTGGTTGTTACTAACTGTAACATATTGCTTTACCTCATGTACTACAGCATGTCAAGGTAGACCAGTTCCAGCTGATCCCCCTACCTTGCTTCAACCAGCCATGGCACTGGGTCCAGGCACATCTGAGACCAAAATCAGTGGTGCTCTCTCTGTTGCCCCTGCAGTACCTGCGGCATTTGGTAGTGCCACCTAAGGGGATGGGGCCCAGTTGCCCTCTGAGAGCAGTGGCAGAAGTAAAGTGGTTACCCATGATGAGCTACTAGCCTTAGTGCATAGGATAGCCCACCATGGCTATGACCAATGCCTGTGCCAGATTGAGGACATGATGGCCAACCTGGTGGGGCAGCATCACGCTGGTGCCCCGCCTCCAGCACAGCCACCCTTGGGGCAGTGAAGGAGCAGTGCTGACAGTCCCATGGGTAGGGACATGAGTCATGCTGCTGCTGTCTGAAGGCACATGGGACTAAGATTCCATTATCTCCTTCCCATCAAAGGTGTTCACCCCCTCATGTGTCATACACCACCCCTGTCTGCTACTTTGTCTGTCTTGTCTGTTTGTAAATGCATCCTCACCTACCCAACTTACCTCCCCCACATGTACCTATGTCCCTTCCCCAACATTCCACTCTCACCTTAAAGAAATAAAAATGGGTACATGTCCCAAAAAGAAATACTGTCCCACACATAGCTCTCCATTTCACACATGTGTCTACTGGATACATGTAATTTGGTCCAATTTGCTTGACAATGCAGTTATGTTGTCCTCACTCCTCTCTCGCTTTACAAGAAACAGATAGCAATAGTTCTTTCCTACAACCTTCCTACACATCTGTCCCTGCCATTCAATATGTTTTCCCCCCTGCTAGACACATTTTACCACTTTACTTTATCCTTATTTTTCTTTACTTCATATTTTTTAGTGTTGTCCTATTTAAGTTGCAGGCCATACTTAGGCCCCTGGAATCGGTAATCCTAATCCCATTTGATTTATGAATGTGCAACAAGTTCATTAGGTTTGGGTCTGATATTGCTCTGTAGGTCAGGCATAAGTCTCCCCTAAGAAGTCTGTATGATACAGAGTACAGTGACAGGGACTTTAATCGGTCAGTACCGGTCTGTGTAAGGCACATGCTGGAGTCCCTTGATCTCCTTTGTTAGAACTTTCAGAGGTCTCTCCAATTGCTACAGGTGCTTTGTAAGGTACATGCCAATCATGGCTTATACTCAATTATGGGCCAGATTAGTGCTGAGTATAGAGGGGTTATAAACTTTTTTGCTCTAGAGTCGATGCCTTTACTAATCAAATGTGCTATGTAGAAAGTCTTCCTTACTACAGTAGACACATGGTTGTCGAAGTTAAGGTCACAGTCAATTTGTGATATCAGGTCCTTTACCTCTTTATGGGTAACTAGGGTATTGTTGATGATTTGATAGTGTAAAGGGACATTGTTTGCGCCAAAGGGAATGATTATGCATTTATCTGCATTCAATTTGAGACCATGACTAAGACACCAGTTGTTGGTGTAAGTAAGACCCTCCTGGAGTACACTATCATAATTTGGAGGATTAAATAATTGCACCCAATCTGCAGTCATCTGCAAGCTTGGTCAGCCACAAACCCCTATTTTTGACTAAAACTAGTTAACTAGTTAAACTAGTTTTGACCTGAACTTCTGAGAAGTATGTAGCAAACTGCAGGGGGTCTAGCACTGACCACTGTGGCACCCCACTGGTAACAGGTCTGTTGGTTGATGTAGAGTCACCCATTTTGACAGTATGTGACCGGTTTGTGAGCCAGTTTCTAAAACTACACAATTGAGTGATTCATCGTCATGCAAATTTCTGGGTAATGAGATGTTACCCCTAAAAAATTTGGATAACTATGAATTGTACCTGATACTTAACACTGAAGTGCAAATAATCTCACTGGTGCAGAGCAATTTACATTTTAGCACTGTTTACCAAAACCACAGAATTGCTATCTGGCACCATGTGCAGTTTCCCAACTGGCATCCCCTTCAACGCAGACACAACAAAAAAAGAAAAGAAAAAAAAAGAAAAAAGTATATTTCCTCAAAATTGTGATCAAAATATCCTCCTAGAACTGTAGAGAACATATATTCCACAACTACTATACACTGAGCCCTTCTGCATGCTGTACGTTGACCACAGATGCAATACTGGCATTCATTTATGAAGCAGCAATAACTTCACAGCTTCAAAAATCAGTACTGGCATGGCACTCACACAGCATTGGGACCTGTTGACTGTCACCCCAGACAGCTCATATCTGGAACATCCACCTCTATTGTGCCACCCTAAATACAGCTCTGCTGTTTGCAATGAATAATGACAGACATTTTGAGTTTCAGACTTTATATCCTACAGAAAATGCATCCTAATGCAGGAATGGTATTCTTGCAACTAAGTACAAAATAGAAATATTCAAAATTATTAAAAATATTTTCCTGATATTGGGCCTTTTGTTTTTGGGTTCTAGCTTTCTTTTAGTCCATGATTTTAGCAACAGTTATTTATTTGGGAGAAACCTTCCTGCAGGATGTTAAAGTCCTAGTTTACAGTCATCCACAAACTTAGACAGTTAGAGCCCTTTTGAACAGGCTTTTACTTCAGAGAAGCAGATGTCAAACAAGAGAGGTCCCAGCACTGAACCCGGGGGACTCCACTGGTGACTGGTCTCTTTCTGGAGGTAGTATTCACTATTTTGATCTCCATCTGCATTAATCATATCACTGCAACCCTATGTTGATTATTAGGTTCTGTCAGGTTCATTGATAAAATAAACAGACTGTTTGATGCATTATATTCATTAATTTGATTGATGCCAAAAAAGAAGAACCCTGTAGGGATATTCATTTCATGTAGGCACTTCCATGGTGTTTTTGTTTTCAATGGATGTCAACAGTGAGTGATGGCATCAGAGGGGTGTCTCAGGTTACAGTTTCAAAGTTGTACATGTCAATCTGTGGAGGATGAAAGTGCATGCATGCTTTGCACAGATCACAGATTGTGTGTCATCCTTGGAATTTTGTTGTAAAATGTGTCTTCTTTGTCTGTTTCAATTTTTGTACATTTTTTATGTCCTCGTATGCGAGATGGTGTGTGTACTGCACCAACAGGAAATGGAGAAATGAATGGTAGGTTTTGTGGTGCATGTCATGCAAATTGTCCTGTGACACCACATGCATGTGTAGGGCTAGAGTACAGATGGTCCTCGGTTCAAATACAGCATGAGCAAGCTATCCTTTTTATACTCATTGTTTTCATGATATAATGGGAATGGAGGAAAGTAATTACAATTTTGCCATGCTTACTTTGTTTATGCATAGCTATGCTAGAGTGTGCAGGGGTGCATGGAGGTGTGCCTAGTGCACTGATGAGCAAGCATCAGGTGTGTGTAATAGATGCTAATTACAGTATAAGTAGCTGAATTCCATTTTCATGAACCAATCCAACACAGTGCAGCTATTCAATGTGCTATAAAGCATCCATGTAACCTCTATTCTTGTTTTTCCTAAATACTGCAATACCATTGGAGTAGAGAAAAGGAAATTTTAACTGACACAATACTAGGGGATGCTGTAGCTCTTCTATATCTGCATGTGTTAGAGGGTGAAGTCAATGCTGCTGGTGCTGATGACAATAGTCTTAGGTCGAGAAGGAGAAGAGTGTTCAGACCCAGGGTAACTTATCAGATGCTACATGACCTGTAGATTGTTGAGCACTACAGGCTGGACAAGGACACCTGACAAGAACTCTAAGCTCTGCCACCCTCAACTCAGAGCTAGAACCAATTGAGGGGAATCCATCTCAGTGGAAACTAAGGTTTGTGTAACCCTTAGAATATTAGCTATGGGTACTTTTTGAAGACCAATTGGGGACATGAGGAGTGTATCACAGGCATCAGCATCCAGGATCCTCCACAAATTCCTTGATGCTATGCTCATACGGTTCCCCTTACAATATCAAATGAATGGAAGCTCGAAATGCATAAGCTCAAAACAAAAACCTCAAACTTCCATTCACTCAAAATTGTGAATGGGAAGTTTCGGGTTAGAGAAAAAAGGGTTCACTTACCTTTCCGCAGGGAGCCAGGTACCCCTGCACCCTTGCAAGTTAAATTCACATGTTACGTGACTGCAGTATAGAGGAGGACTGGAAAGTCTTCTGTTTTGTGCTTACGCATGTAGCGTAGAACAGGAGATTTCCCTTTCCTTCACTGTAGTGAGATCTTGGAGTAGGAATATTTAAGTAGGGGGGATAGGGGGTGCAGGGGGGCTTCACCCCCCTGCAAAAACATTAGAAAGGTGTACATTTTTTTTTTATGTCCCCTTCATATTTTCAAGTTTCTTTAAACTCGAGATTCTGGCTTTGGGCTTATGAAATCCGAGTTTAGGGAAATTCGATCATATGAAGGGGAACCGCTCATACATGCCATTGAGCACATATATTTTCCATATAGTTCTGAGGAGAGGGCTAGCAATATGCAACAGTTCTACCTTGTAGTGCACTACCCTGAAGTACCGAGTGCCATAGATTGCACTTATGTACACATCAAGGCACCACCTGGTGAGCACGGTAGAATCAACATGAACCACAAGAGATACCACTCCATCAACTGCCAAGTCGTGTGCAATGCCCAGGGAATAATTTTAAATGCGTGTGTTGGCAACCTTGATAGTTATCATGAGTCCAATATCTGGCACACATCACAGCTGTATCAGATGTCTGCTGGGAGGGGGGCTGTGACCCCACAGGGTCATTTACTAGGGGATGTTGGCTATGCACTTGAACTGTGGATGGTGACACCCATGAGAAGTACACACACACCAACAGAAGAATACCATAATAAGGCACATGCTCAAAGAGCATGTGTGTGGGCTGTTGAAGTCATGGTTAAGTGTTTAGATACATCTGGTGGAGCCCTGCAGTATAATTCAGAGACACATGCGCAAGTCTTTACAATATGTGTTATGCTATGCAATCTGATCTTGCAGAAAAAGTTGCAGCAGGATCAGCTAGAAGCTAGAGGAAGGGTCACACATCCCGCACCAATGCCTAGGTCACCACAGCTACAGTCATATGAGGGCTTAGAAGGGGAACCACCAGCTGCTGAGCTTGCAGGCAGACATAGGTATGCTCTGCATGCCCTTGCTTTGGTTAAAAGACAACACATAGCATATTCACTGACCACCTAGGTGTCTAATACCTTTCTTCTACTCGCACACATAGTAAAATTAATGTCAGGCAACTCACACAACCTGTACCTCCCCATGTACTGGCTGTGTACTGCTTGTATCAGACAGAGTCAACCCTGAGCTAAACATGTGTCCACTGCTGCATTTGCAAGGTAAGTTCTGAACCTAGAGTGAAGTTTTTAAATTTTATTATGGCATATCCCTGTATTTACTAGGTTGGAACAATAATTAATAAATAGTGTCATGGATTTTTGCAAAAAGTACTTTAACATGTGTTAGTAGAGAGACCTTTAGTTTACTCATATGTATCCATTAGTATGCACTAAGACTCAGGTTTCAAAGATTCACACAGTCTTTCCTCTGAAGCATACTGATGCTCACTATGTGGCCTTATTTTTGTACTATACCTTTGTACTGGAAAGAGCTGCGGTGGTGATGCTGCGGTAGCGTTGTCGCCTCACAGTAAGACGTCCTGTTCGATTCTCAGCTAAAGCGTCTTCTGTGTGGAGACATGCGTGAATGGGCGTACCTTCGTTGAAGGTTGTGCTTCAGGCCTGCCAAGTCAGTATGTAAAAATCTACTGCCAATCATTAGCGGACCGGAGTTCTGCTGTGGTGACCCCTAACCGGGAAAAGCTGAAAGATACAACAACCTTTGTACTGGAAAATTTGTAAAGAGAAAAGTTAGATAATACTGATACACATTGCAGTTTCTGACTTCACAATCCTTCCCACGATCAAACAACAGGCAGGAAGCAGAACAAGGAGGGCAACAAGAGCATCATATCCTTGTTTGTGCCATAGCAGTAACAACTTTGCTTACCCACAAAAGAACAGGTTATGCTTGTTTGCGACATAACAGTACATGAGCTCCCCCACAAAGAGCAGTGTAGCCTTGCATGTGCCATAACAGTAGCTTAGCAAAGGTCCCTCCAAAAGAACAATATTTGGCTATTTGTGCCATCCAACCTGGCCTTCACTTGCTGGCAAATGTGTATCATATAACTCCCAGTTAATATCCTCACACATTGTAAGGCTAAGGATATTGAATGGCTTACACAGTTGAATGCCTCACAGTACTGCTATTATAACTGAGAAACACAGACAAGTAAGACAACACTATATATTTGCAAGCAGAATCCTAACAGGTTGTATGATCAGTAAGTGCACTATATCCAAATATAATAAAAAGGGTTAAAAATACAAGTCTCAGCTGCTTCTCAGCTAAAGATCTCATAGCACTGATGCATTTGTTTGTGTAAAGAATGACTTCAGTTTGTTGCTGCAAAGCTGTTTGTGTGGCAAAGAGGGCTAAGGCGTCCACCCTGTTTTCTGAATCTGCAGTGGTGTGAAAGTTCAAATCCAGAACTATGTAGAAATATCCAATGTGCAATATTATTTTGTAGTACACGTGTCATACCTTGCTTTTGCTCATTTCACATATGTCTCAATTTCCATTTGATTTTCTACTTTTCTTTTTTTATTCCACTGTTTTTGCGATGAGCCGCATAGCATAAATAAATAAGTGTGGGTCTGGCTGTGCTTATATGGCTTGCATGAAACACAGCATTGCTGAAACCAGACCACCTAGGAAGCAGACAGGCAGACATGGAAACTGGGTACATTCAAGAAATGATTTTGGCCATCACGAAAACCCGGCATGGAATATCTGTCACACATTAGCAATGTGGCTCATGTTTGCACACTGCTTACCTACATGCACGCAGCTGTACTTCACATGCCAGTGCACTTAGTTAACCATTGCACAAATCTGTTGCCCAAGGCACAACTTTTAACTGTTTAGATTTTTGTAGAATGTTTTGATTTTTGCATCACATTTTTGCCCTGCTCCTCATAAAAAAGTTGTTTTTCTGGCAAATAATTTGAAAATGCTTGACTACTGAAGCCAGAAAATAATGAGAGACATTTAAATTTCAAAACTCCTACCCTTCAGACAATTCATATTATGGCAAAACATGTTATTCTATCAACTGTATATGTATGTAAGAGCAGTATGTAAAATATGTCCCTATGTTTGGTCCTTTTTCAACCCAATATGTATTGCTTTGTCCAGATTCCTTGCTATAAAAGGCTGAGAGGTATGACCTAATGTGCTATGGAAATGTATATTTGATGCTGTCTGATTTCAGTTCATGTGTTGGCCACACACCCACAAGCTTACAACCTTGGTGTCTCAGTTTATTTTTTTTCCACACATATATCAACCACACAACAAAGTGTAATTTATAATGTTGTGTGCTCCCTCATGGACAGTGCCATTTGATGGTGCTCACAACCTTGCTCTGCTAAACTCAAACTTGTGTATTTGTGTTGTTATAAAGCTAGGCTTCTTAGCAGCCTAGTGCTATTAGACTATTAGCCTCATATGATTCTATGACTTTATGTGCCTATGCAGACCTCCCAAGGTGTTGTTCTTCACATGGCCTGCTAATGTCCTCTACTGAAAGTTCACCTGCACTCCTGTATAAGTCAGACTTGTTCTGTGACACATGTGTTAAGTACTGTGTTCTGTAGTCTGTACACTTAGGTAGGGGGTCTGTTCTCACTTCAGTTGACTGTGTGTTTGTGTGTGTGTGTGTGTGTGTGTGTGTGTGTGTGTGTGTGTGTGTGTGTGTCTGTGCGTGTGTCTAGTCAGCAGAATAGAAGTGCTATACTGCAGTTACTTCGTATGGCTGGTCATTTTTTGATAGCTGCTCATCCCTACACATTCATTCCATACTGACCTCCCCAGCTGTTGTCTCACACAGTGCCTGCTGATGTCATCCACTATAAGTCCAACTGCACTCCTGTAGAAACCAGACTTGTGCCATGTGTTAAGTACTGTGTTCTATAGTCTGTGCACTTAGATAGTTAGGGTCTCTAATCTCACTGTAGTCAACTGGGTATGTGGCTCTAGGCAGCAGAGTATACATTGCATCCTACAGTTACCTCTCCTATGGCATATCATGGCTGGCCATGCTTTTGATAGCTGCTCATCCCTCTATGGCATGTCATGGCTGGCCATTTTTTGATAGTTGCTCATCCCTAAATATTCATTCCATACTGGTCTGACAAGCTGTTGTCTGTCACAGGGCCAGTGAATGTCATCTACTATAATTTTACCTGTACTCCTCTGTAAGTCAGACATGCTGTGGCACATGTGTTATGTACTGTATTCCATAGCCTGCCTACTTAGATAGGTATGGGTTCTAATCTTCTGCAGCCAACTATGTGTGCTTCTGTGTGTGTGTGTGTGTGTGTGTGTGTGTCTGTGTATGTGTCTGTGTGTGTGAGTGAGCTGTAACCTGATATTAAAGAGAGTGTTTTACACCAGCAGGTGGGACACATATCTTTCCCTCAACAAACACTGCTGATGTCATCAGCTATAAAGGGTGGTCTGGCACACTGTAAGTCAGAGATTTGCTGTGCTGCATGTGTTGCGTTCAGTGTCTGCAGTCCATGTACTGAGAGAGTTAGGGGTTCCATTCTCACTGCAGTCAAGTGAGAGAGCTGTAACTTGATGTTCTAGAGAGCATTTTACACCAGGATGTGGGACACATGCCTTGTCCTCAAAAGACACTGCTGATGTTATCAGCTATAAAGGGTTGTCAAACACAGTGCAAGTCAGACATGTGACATGGTGTGTGTGTGAGTGTGTGTGTGTGTGTGTGTGTGTGTGTGTGTGTGTGTGTGTGTGTGTTAATTCAGTGATCTTTAGTCTGTATACCTTAGGTAAGTAGGGGTTCTATTCACTCTGCAATCAACTGTGTGTGGCTGTGTGTCAGCTGTAACTTGATATTGCAGACAGCATTTTATACCAGCAGGCGGGACACATATCTTTTCCTCAACAGACACATAAAGGGTTGTCGGACACAATGCAAGGACGACTTGTGCCATAGGGTGTGTATTGCGTTCAGTGATCTATAATCTGTGTACCTTAGATAGGTAGGGGTTCTATTCTCACTACAGTCAACTGTATGTGTGTCTGTGTTTGTATGTGTGTGTGTGTGTGTGTGTGTGTGTGTGTGTGTGTGTGTGTGTGTGTGTGTGTGTGTGTGTGTGTGTGTCAGCTATAACTTGATACTATAGACATCATTTTACACCAGCAGGTGGGATACTGTTATTCCCATATGCTCAACAGACAATGCTGATGTTATCGGCTATATCAAAGTATTGTATATGCATGTATCTCATGATGGCATGATCAGACAGTGGTCTGGATGCGAGGCAGATATCACATTATGATGTTTGTGTACAGATTAAAAAACATGTCACTTTAAAGTGACATTTGTTTTAACCTGTACACAAACATCATGGCATGATTTGTAGGGGCTGTGCTATCTTGATTACAAAGCCCTGTGGGGTGGCCTGTAGATGCATGTTTCTGGTGAGCTACATGCAACAGAGAGCATAATGCTGTACTGTTCTGATGAGATTATACTACAGTGCTGTCATGCAATCTGGAGAGCTGAATGTGATGGCCTGGCTTATGATGTGCGCAATATGTTTTTACTGGATAATCATTAAAGAGAAGAGTTAGAAAGTAATGAGGCATATTGCAGTTGTTGACTTCACAACACTTACAAGAGAATGCACTATAAAGTAATAAAAATGATGGTGCTATCCACTCTACAACTTGGTAAGGCAAATTTAATTCACAGGTATAATTATCATTTATACAACACAAATGTAGATATACTATGCAATAATGTAGCTAAGCACCCTGTGCAGCAGATGCAAAGCTTTAGTTTCCCTGAATCCAAAGGTGAGAAATCAGGTATATGGCACAGTTATCACTTGAACAGGGTGTTGTGGAGGGGGAGAGGTAGGAGACCTAGGCTAACAACAAAAGTTGTTGAGTGTGTGTGAGTAAAAAAGGGGAAGCAGGCAGGCTGAACCATGTAACTGTTGTGTGAGTGTTTGTAGGTTTCCAGCATGTGAAAGTGGTGTGTCACAGTGTGCATGAACACAGCCAAGCTCAGTGCTAGCTCTACATCATGGTATGTTGGACAGATGTGAGCTGTGCATGTAGAGTTGTCACATCCTTGGTTGTCACCCCGACTATGAGACCTGGCTTTGCCAGGAGATATATTGGCACCTCCACACCCAAGGTCAGATGCAGTGTTACTGCTTGAATGTGACTGCTGTCTGCTGGATGTGCTCGCTTCACTGGAATGCTCAACATCATAACTCCATGGCCTGCCACATCTGGGTGTGGACAGCATACTCCCTGATGGTGCAGGGGAAGTACTGCCACTACAGGAGCATGATTGGACATGGCCATGTTGGTTAGCATCAGATGGTGTGGCTGATCTAGGCCAACATGATTTTATAAGTATCAGTTGTGTTCTTAAGCTGAGATCAGTGAAGTTATAGCACTACTATTTTCGATGCATGTGAATTATTTGTATTATTTGTAGGGTAAACTGAATATTACAATGTATTTTGTATGATATTTGAATTTATGCACATGTATTTAATATATACACATTTAAATGTGAGTTTATATGTAATATGTTAAATATTTTATTTGGAAATATGAAATGAAGGTCGTGTCTTTTTAAATTTGTATGCAAGGTTAATTGCAACCACTGTTATTGGTCCTTTTAAATTTGATATCTATTTATAAAAGGGACTTTGTTTCAGGTGGAATTGTTCTGAAGAATTCTGACAGTGTGTTAGGTGAAAACACTTAACCTTGAATTGTTTTTTTGTATGGACATTTTAGCATTTTTGTGAGTTCCTGTGAATTTTGGTGTTTTTCAGCTGTTTTTTAGTCTTTGGAGTCGTTTTGACTGTGCTGAGTCAAATAGACTGCACATCATAATAAATATTTCAGCTTTTAAGTCGTGGAGCCTGTCATTCTTCTAGTTGCTCGTTTGTTTGCTATTCCTGGTTCTTTAAGGGAGATACAATGATGGCTGCGGTAGAAGGTTCCAGTGGCAAATTTAGCGATTTTCTTGTAACAAGCATCCAGCTTGTGTAGGTCTGTCTGTCTAAGTTTGGTAAGTATGAGTGTTGCATAGAGTAGGGAGGAGATTAGCTGGGAATTGGCTATGGAAATTCTAGCCGCCTTAGTTAGGAATTGGCAGCTTCGATATAATGCACCAAGTTTCTCGTGAACTTTTATTATTGTGAGAGATATATGGGTGTCAAATCTAAGTTTGTTGTCTATTTCCACATGGAGTAATTTTGTGTGTTCTGATGGAGAGATGATGGTATTGTCTTTGGCAAGAATGTTGAAGTGAGGGGTGTTTTGGGTGGCTTTGGAAGGCTGGAACAGGAGAAGTTTTTTCTTACTTGGGTTGAGTAGGAGCTGAGCATTGGATAGCCAGATTTCTACAGAACAGAATGATTCTTGTGTGATTTGTTGTAGTTCTGGTAGAGTGGGAACAGAGCAGATGAGAGTAGAGTCATCTGCGTACTGTATAAGAAATGCTTGTGTGGTGGCAGCATGTAGGTTGCTAGTGAAAAGTGAGAATAGCAGAGGGCCAAGGATAGACCCTTGGGGAACTCCGAGAGTAACTGGGAGGCAAGGAGATAAGTTATTGTCCCAGATTACTGATTGCTGGCATCCATGTAGATAGCTGTGGAACCAGTTGCAGGCTGATTGTGAGAAGGAGAGGTTGGGGAGAGTAGAGAGTAGTAGCTCATGAGATACCATGCCAAAGACTGTTGAGAGATCTAGAAATACGGCAGTAGAGAAGAGGCCATTGTTTTTGTGATGAAGTATAGCGTTGGTGAAGGAGAGCAGAGTGGAGGTAGTGCTGTGATATGACCTGAAACCATGTTGGGTTTTGGAGAGGAGATTATTAACTAAGAGGTAGTTGGAGATCTGGGTGTTGATACATTTTTCAAGTATTGTCTAGCTAATAGCAAAAGTATGATTGTGGGTATAATATGTAGTATGTTCAGGCAAGTATATTCCTGCTGTGTGGCTTGGCACACACTTCCTATTGGACCAACACAGTTACAGAATTGCCTGTATCTCAGATAACATAGAAACTGCATTAGTTACCAAACTTCAGCATTACTTACCATTGTGCAGACACATTGCACACTTTGTACTGTGTGTGCAATGGTAAGTGACACACAGCTTTTTCAAATGTTTCTAAGTTAAAAAGTGCACCTTCTGAGTAACACAATACATGCAATTGGCAGGAAAATATAATTCTGCATTGCTCTTGACATACATGGAAGGCATTCCTGGAGATGGTTTGAGATTTAGGGCTCAAACGTGGGGTGCCCAGGAGTCCAAAGTGTTTATTGGACTCCTAGTGAATGAAACTGGGCCCTGGCTATTGCAGAGGCACTAACATGGTTCACAATCAAGGACAGAGGCATGGAATAATCTGGCCTGGGCTCTGACCAGTGCTACCAGTATCCCCAGCACTGTTGAACAGTATAGGAACCACTACTGAGACCTCAGGATGAGGAGGAGGGATGCTGTCAACCATTGGATTGAGGAATGTCAGACTGGTGGCACCTCACAAATGTGTAAGTATGACTTTCAGACATTACTTGGAATAGTTTAACGCTGCATATAGTCAGACATGGTATTCATAATGGTATTATCTTCTGTTTTGTTTTTTTCTACAGGTGAGGCAGATCATGATCTGAATGTTACAGCCCATGAAAGTAGATTGACACAGATGCGAGCAGCATGAGGTATGTATGCATCACAACAGCACTGTTATTGTAGCATTAAAAGTTAAAGACTGCTTCACAATACCTCTCAGCTGTATGGGTTTTGCAGAATGTTCAGACTGTTGCCTCATAATTTTGGTTTTGCTTCTTATAAATTCTGTTTGTCTGTAAAATCTTAGCCAATGCATTGAGGGCTGCAGTCAGAAAATGACATTTGTGTCTCATACTTCATACCTTTCAGAACATCTGTGTTCATGCAAAGCTTATTATTGTATCACTTTTCTAGGTTTGTAAAAGAATATGCAAAATGTGTTGCTATTTGTGCACCTTTGTACTGCCAGTCTTTATTGCTTGGTCCACAACTGTGGCTGTAAGAGACTGGGAGGTATGGGCTTAGTTGGTATATAATGCAGTAATATCTGCCAGCTGCATAAATTTCCACAGAATGTCCAGTCTTTGTATAGTTACAGATACAATTGTGGTTTTCAGTCAAATAATTGCATAAGGGTTGAGGTCTGGCATCACTAAATAATGTCAGATGTGAGATTCAGACATCAGACTCTTGAAAAAAAGTCATGCAAGTGCAAAAAATGTTACTGTATCTCATCTTAATAAGTTTGTAAGACCAAGGATGTAAGAGTCATCCCTATTTTTTGGACTTTGTCCCCCTATTACATATGATTTTGCCCACATTTATTGCTGTAAGAGTTTGAGGCCATGAATACAGTACTATAAAAGAAAGCATACATCTTACAACGGTAAAAGTAACATATGCATGCAGTACTCTGTGGGAACACAGAACACTATGGTAGTGGAGATTAGTCAGCAGTTGTGGGTTCAAATACCACAATTACCAAATGAACAAGTATTGTTATGTTTTCAGCATTATTGCACTCTAACTGCAGACCTCTCTAGCAGTGGCACAAATGGCCTACTGGAAAATCTAATTAGTAGAAGTGGAGCCTGCATATGGGCAATATATGCACACATCAAGGATTGCTGGCTGAAATCTGTACTATAGTGTGTATCTGTTATCATCTGTTTATTTAGAAATGTTATAAACATGTTTGTTTACAGTTTGTGCTGTTTAAAGTAAAGGTAACATAATAGAGTGAATTTATTGTTTCACTGCTTTGTATGTCAGTTATGATGTTGCTAATGTTCTCCCTTTTTTCTCTCTCCAACCTCTTATGTTCTTTTTTTTCTTTTTTTTTCCACAACACAGTAGGGTAGGCATGTCCCATAGGAGCCATCTGCCCCACTCCACTGGCTACGGTACACTGTCCCAGCACATCAGGAACACAAACTGGTAGGACCCCTCTGCTGCCTTTCTACTACCTGAGCCCTCAGGTAGTTCTGTCCTGCAGGATAGACCAGTGGTTCCCTCCGGGATCAGTGGCAGAGGTTGTGATTTTATTACCCACAATGAACTGCCGGAGTTGGTGTGGAGGATTGTGCACCACACAGCTGGTGCATAACTAAGATGGGTGGAAACACTTCTCTCTATCATTGTTCTGAATAATACAAGGAGGTGCAGATTTCAAACACTGCAACCAGTGCAGTGACGTGACAGTAATGACAGTTCACTGGGTAAGGACTTAATTCTCACAGTCTCCAAATTTGACATCCATGGGCTCATGGTTGGGAGAGCGGCCTAATGGTTAAGGTGTTTGCCTTACAAACACAAGGTGCAGGGTTTGAGTCTCACAAGGGATACTTGGCTAGGCTTACAATGGCTCACAAATGCAGTTAGCCTAGTACTAACCTATGATGTACCCCTGTCTCGCCATAGTGTTCACCCCCTTCTTGTATCCTTCACCATCACTGTCTGTCATCTAGTATATCTTGTCTGTCTACCATTACTTCCTCACCTACCCAACTAACCTTACCCCCACATACCTAGGTCCCTACCCCGATATTCTTCTTTTTTTGTTAAAAAGAACAAAAAGGACACCTGTCCCAAAAATATTGTCCAATATATAGCTCTCCATTTTACTGTTTTCATGACACCCTTGATTTTGACCAATTGGCTATACAATGTGATTGTGTTATGGTCACTGTTCTCTCTCTGGAGGTGACAATCCAAATTCAGCTAACATTCTTCATATGTTATCATATTTTGCTGTTGCAGAAATGGATAGCTATGGCTGTTTCCTACACCCTTCCTGCATATTCCTGCCCTTCTTTCACTTTGTTTTCCCCGTGCTTGCTCCCCATTTCACTACTTTTCTCTTTTTCACATTTCTTTTCTGTGGAGAATCTGTTTGTCATGGTGTGAGATGGTACAAATCACTCAATAACACATGCCTATGGCAAAAGCAATTACAGCTATTATATAAACCTGTATTTGAAACCGCTACCATGTTTCACAAAAATGATGACACAGATATATAAGTATCCCAATTTATAATTTTTATTTACACTGAAAAGCATGTGAAACTGTTACATACACCTGCATTTATATCCAGTACCATCTGGACCAAAACAAGGTTGGATCAATTCCACTTTAAATATATGTTTTCCCACTACCTCCATGTATTCTGCTTACTAAGAGTGTGCACTCTCTGTTTTTTGCTATGTTTGAAAAAGTTGCTCCCCACTTATCATTGTGCAAACATGGTAACCAGGGTGCAGCTATCTGTGTGAATGTAAGTGGTGTGCAACAGTGAGCAATAAAAAAAAAACATAAAAAGCAATGCAATTTCAAGGTTATTTGATATACAGCCACTTGTGTAGCTCTGTTATTCAAATTGGATTGCAGAACTATACTTGCACGAACATAGTAAACATGATACCATCAATCATACTCTTGATAATATATGCACAATACCCATATAAATGTATAGGTAAATAACTGACACAATATTAGTGTCTCAGCCCTCATACATGCAAATATTAATATCAGCTACACTATGTCAAGTGATATGAGTGAAAGTAAAATGATGTGACATGGAGCAACATTAAAAGTGCATGGAATATGTGGTTTTCAAACCCCAGATCATGTGTACAGTAGTCCTAAACTTACAGCTTTTGCCATGAGCAGGTTGAGAAATCATGTGTCTCTGTTGCATTTCATTTGTACAATCTGCAAAGTCAACATAGTAAAAAAAAAAAAAGTTTGCTCACTCTGTACTATAACCCAGAACCATTTGCACTCCAGACCTAGACTTAACAACACTTGCCACAGGATTAGTTAGATGACATCCCCTATATTAGTATTCATTGTTACCTTGATGGAGTTAGCACAGTGCAGCTGCCTTTACCAGGTTTGCACAATGCGCAGTGGTATTAATTGAATGCCTCCAGTTTCTGTTTTCCGCTATCTGAATCATGTCTGATACATGGGTGGTTCAGTCACACAAACGAGCTAAGCATCAAATGTGAAAAACACAAAATAAAAAAAATAAATAAATAAAAAATGCAGGCTGTGCAAATGAGCTAAGCATCATGCAAGCATGTGAAAAAAAGTAAAAAAATAGCGAGAAATGAAAAAAAATGAAAGTAATAAATACAGAAAGACATATATATGGAAGGGTCCCTTGTACAATTTTTCTCAATTTAAATGTGTTGGGACCATGCCAAATTACAAACAAGAGAAAGCAATTGATATCATACCTGTTAACTGTACATATTTTCTCAGAATGTCCAGATTTTTGCTACATATTTTTGGTCTGCTTCTCATAAAATTGTGGGGTTTTTTTGGCAAATCACTGGCAAATCATTGAAGATTGAATTCAGAAAATAATGACAGACATTTGAGATTCAGATTTCATACCATTCAGAAAATTCATGCTAATGCAAAGTATGTTATTCCATCAACTTTTTAAGTTTGTAAGAACATGATTTATAAATTGCCCCTATTTTTGCTGTTTGCACCCACCCCCCATTATTTATAGCTTTGTTCAGATTTCTTGCTATAAGAAGCTGAGAGGTAGGATTGCTGTGATGTAGACATCAACCGTACATGGAGATGCTATCCACATTGCCAAAGAGGTTTTGCAGATAAAGAACACTGTTATGCACCATGAAGCCTTGTTTAAATGCTCTGTGCTTCATTAATATGCATTGTTTGGCCCCAGCATAGGCACAACTTCATGTACACAGAAATATTCTGTGTAGGCTCTACACAAACCCTACACAGAGTTTCTTGAATCCTGCAGTATATCTTTTTCTTTTTTTGCAGGAGAGCAAGCCTCCCATACATGCCAATATGGGGGGGGGGGGGCACCATAGCACTAAACTTGAACATACATACTCTGAGGTCACACAACAGTGGAGAAAAGAAATGTATTCCCTATTGATGAAAATTGCATTCTGCAAAACATTTTCTATGAAATGGCAGTCGCATAAAATAACATCAACAGATTGACTCACTGGGAAATAACTATATACAACAAAAGAAAGAAACTCCTTAAATTATTTGGTTAACCCAAAACCCATCTTCACATGGATAATATCAAAAGTGTTACAAAAAAAAAAAAATAAAAAAAACAAAAGAACTAAGAACACTGCCATTACAGTACAGTTTTCAGTATAGCATTTCTATATATTCTACACCAGTTTCTAAATTCTAGCTACTGGTTATGTCATCCCCTTTTTTCTTCTGTCACGTTTTTTTGTTTAAATTCTCTCACATATTTTCAAATGTATCTTTAATAGGGAAGTGTGCATAACTGCTTACTGCAGTAACATGGTTATAACCTATTATGTACACAAGGTGTTTCTTCATTCTTTTTATTTTACAGTACTCAAGTATCTGAAAATGAATCTTTTTTCATCAAATGATTATCTACACTTATATGGTCCTCCTTTATTCATGTTTCTTCATATTTAGTGAATGTAATGAAATTATAATGTTACCTGTAGTCCTATCGGATCTTGATGTATATTGGTCATGTTCTGGTGCATATTTGTTTTACTATTAATTTTGCTTCCAGTTATATTCCTTGTCGTAAAGCTGCATGTGGCTTTGAAAAAATGAAGATCTTAGTTTGCTGTTTGAGTTTTAGTTTCACTGTTTACTTGTTTGTTTTTTTTTTTCAATAACAACACCCACACATGTTGTCATGGTAGGTGTTGGAAAGTTATTTACAGACAACTTCATTGCATTGTGGGTAATGAAAACAGCATATTCTTCAGTAGAGTAGCTTCTTAATTACATTGTGGTTTCACTATTAAATCATCAAATGTGGAAATTTTCAATGTAAGGTATTTAACCTGCAAGACCTATTTGACTGTTTGTCTTTGTAGAAAGTAAAAAACTCCTAAAAAGGAATAGTCATTACAATGTAGTATCCTGTGCATTCATTTGGATAATGAAACATTATGGGCACACTCTTTCATGATGTCGTGGGCAGGGATTTTCAGCTATGAGAAAAATTCTAAACCAAACAGAAAATAATAAATCATATAACCAAACAAATAACTGAAAAAATGAATTGAAAATAAAGCAAAACCGCAATGCTCAATTTATTATAAAACAACAGAACATTCAGTAAGTGCTTCTGTCTATCATAAAACTTCTTCAGACTGAATGAATCTCTAAAACATACCACATTCAATAAATCAACTAATCACAAAAGTTCTCACATGTATTAATCAATTAGTAAAACACTAGCACTTCAATTTAGAAGTCAAGCCAATTCTGCCTGTACTAATGCCTAAACTTTCTTCTCTTTAAGAACATCTTAAAATGTTGTTTTTCATTTAAACCTGGAGGGTTGCTGGCATCCAATCTTATTTGACAGCAATATTCCCTCCAGTCTAGCTCATCTTCAGCATCAAATCTGTTCCAATATTCAGGAATATGTACAAAACTAAAAATTTCCGAGACCCTTTCATTCAGTACTGGCATAATGTTTACCCCAAGCATTATTAACATCTCTCACCTCAATACATACAAATGCTCATGAATACTTTTGAATAACTCTCTTGCTGTCCTGCCTACACAATAACCAAGACAGACTGAGCAGATTGCTAAATAATAAACAAACTTCGACTTATTACCCTTGTATATAAATGTTATTACCATTAACTATCACACCATTCCCATCTATTTTTAAATGGAGACAATAATTACAGTTGTAACATTTGTGCATTCTTTTGTGACATTTTCCTGTCTTTTTATCACTCAAATTAGCTTGAAAATTATTTTAAAAACTTTTCCCTATTTTATTTATAAATATATGCCCTTCCCCAACTACTTCTTCAATGTCAGAAAAGCTGCTAAGTATGTTCCAATCACCCTTGACAACATCTTCAATACTTTTCTCATCTAAAGAATACTGCAACAGCATTCCCATTCTGTAGTCATTTAGGGTTCTTTTACACCTCCTGGGGGTACCCTTCTTATCAACTCTCAGTTTTTTGATCTCCTCAAACTTCTGCTCGACAAGCATATTAGGATAGCCCCTGGCTACAAATGTAGAATACATATAAAAACAAGTTATCAGCATCTGTTAATTCACTTACTCTCATCAGCTGTCCCTTCACAATGTTATCTTTCATATTTCTAGGGTGCATACTATTATAATCTAAATATTAATTATTTTGCATTTCATTCTTATATGTTTTAGTTTTTAAACTCTTGCCTATGTTAAAACCCTCAACATCTAAAAAATAAATATTTTTAAGTTCATAGTTAAAAGTAAACTTGAGATAATTACAGGCAGACTTGACATGCTGGAAAAATAATAAAAAAATATGTAACCACCCTCTCCAAATGATCAAATCATCAATAAAATGTCCATAATAAACAACACAATTACAAACCTCACTCTTAAAAATAACTTCCCTCTTCCAAGTCGTCATAAAAACATTGGCATAACCCGGGGCCATGGCTGCTCCCATGGCAACACTGTTTACCTGTTGGAAGAAGGATGAATTAAATAAAAAAAAATGATATGTTAGAATGACATCAAGCATTTCAATAATTAAACTATCCATTTCATTAGTAAACAACTTGGAGCTTAACAATTCCATCCTAACAAAGTCCAACCCTATTTTGTTTGGTATAACTGTATAAAAGGACTGAATGTCCAAAGTAACTAAATCATCATTGTCCAAAATTTCAATTCATATTAAAACTTTTTTTAAATTCGAAGGTGTCCTTAATAAAAGATATATTCTGGTCAGCAACTTTTTGCAACCTCTCATCTATGTATATGGCCATTCCTTCAGTTTTGCATCCCCCACTTGCCACTACAGGTCTCAAAGGGGGATCATCCAAATTTTTGTGTACCTTAGGCAAGCCAAAAATACGGCTGATTTTGAGGCATTTACTAAACAAAAAATTAGCTTCATCATTCAATATCCTCCCTTCACATAGCCATTCCTCTAGAAGTGAATCAATCAATCCATAATTGTTCTTAATGTCTGAAAAAACAAGTTTCTTATAAAACTTGTCATCGGACAACATCAAGTTCATCTGACTAAAATAGACATCTCTATCCAAGGTGACAAGAGCATTATCTTTGTCTGCTTTGGTGATTAAAATGTCAGAATCATTTTTTAACTTTTTAAATGCTTCATTTTCTTCTTTGGTTGTATTATAAAACTTATGCTTTGGTTTCTCTTTTAATAACTCTCTTAGCTGCCTTTCAGTTGCTACTAAGAAAGCCTCAAGTTCTGGCCTTAAAGGTGGGTTAAAACAACTAGGTTATCCACCTGAAGCTCTATCAGCCTGTTTAAAAATAAATCTTAAGTTCAATTGATGGACATAATCCTTTAAAGTTTATAAAACATCCACAATGTCTGCTCTAGCTGATGACACAAAAGTCCACCCTTTCTTCACAACTTGAATCTTTATTATTTAGAAACTTACGTGACAAGTTAATAGCAAGAAAACATTTACTGAATGTTCTGTTGTTCTTCAATTAATTGTATTTTGTGGCTTTGCTTCATTTTCAAGTCATTTTTTTCAGTTATGAGAAAAATTCAGGGAGCCATCCTGTGCTAATGCCTTTGCTTTACTGGAAAATCTCACAAAGAGTCTGCCACAGCTTGTTGTGAGGGAAAGGTTATTTTGCTTTTGATTTATTGTACCTTGTATTACTTTACTGCCTTTTTCTATTTTGTATACTGTGATTTGTTTTCTTTACACTGTGTTTTATTTATATTCTGCTTTTAATTGCACATTAAAACTTAAAAAGAGACCACAGCTGTGTCTCTTGTGAGTCAGACAGAATTTCTTCCCAGCCTCCAGCCCTGTTACTGTTGTGTACTTAAACAGAATTGTCTTTCTAGTTGCTTGCCCATTATGTTAATTTGACCATATATCTCATTCCCTCTCTCCTTTCACTGGCTGGTGTGAGTAAGCACAAAATAATAATTTTAGGAAATCACTCCCCTTCAACTATTTAAATTTGTTGACCATCCCACTGTATTCTATAGCACCAGAATGCGAAAGTGCCCACCCTCTTTCAATCTGTCTTTCTCTTTTAAAAATAGTGGCTCTTCACATAGACTGCTAAAACTTAAGTTCCCTACTTTCATATCTAACTGCTTAGTGTACACTTCAGTGCTTAAGATAAACCATTTTTTCATCTACCTTTAAACAGTACCATTAGGCACCCTATTCAACCAAAGCCTGACTACCGGCTTCATCCGAGCTGAGTGGAGGACAGCTACTGTCATCCCTTTGCACAAAGGTAGAGCATCCACTGATCCAGGAAATTATAGACCCATCAGCCTAACTAGCCTGATCTGCAAGACCATGAAGCGGATTCATTAACAAGGACATTGGCAACCTCTAGACACTTGATCCCACACAGTTTGGTTTTGTCAAGGAGAGGTTATGCCAGTTAAATATGGTTGATATCTTTGAGACAGTCACCAAGACCATAGATGAGGGGAAAATGGTGAACATCACTTACCTTGACCTGGGCAAGGCCTTTGATACTATTCCAAACTCAGATATAATAGATAAACTCTCTCAACTAGGGGTCAATCCATATTTTACCAGATGGGTAGGAAACTGGCTCACTGATAAAATCCACCTAGTCAAAATAGGGAAAGCCAATTCAAGTAGTAGACCCATAACAAGAGGTAAAACCCCAGAGATCAGTCTTGGGGCCTCTGCTGTTTGGGATATACTTCTCTGAGGTGCAGGCCAAATCTAGTGGGTTATGGCTGACCAATTTTGCAGATGACTGCAAGCTGGGTGCTGCCATCAATTCTCCTAGTAATGTGGACATCCTTCAAGAGGGTCTCACCCAAACAAATGACTGGTGCCAGAAATATCACCTCAAACTGAATGCCAAAAAAAGCATCATCATCCCTTTTGGAGAGAATGACATCCCCACAAATTCTCACATTGATAATAAGGCACTAAGCACACAATCGATCATGAGGGACTTGGGAGCCCAGGTTGATAGCAAACTGACTTTTGACCACCATACTGCTTCCATTGTATGGAAAGCTTTCTACATGGCTCACCTCATTAGTAAGGGTATCTCATCCAGGGACAAAGTGGTCATAATATCCCTGCTTTCTTCCCTTATAAGACCAATTATTGAATACAATGGCCCTTTTGGCATGTATCTCACAAAGCACATGCAGCAGCTGGAGAGACCACAGAGATTCCTCACCCAGAGTATCCAGGGCCACAAATATCTACCCTACACAGATAGGCTAAAAGTCCTGTCCTTCTACTCAGTCTCCTACATTTTCCTCAGAGGTGATCTCTGTCTGGCATACAAAGCAATCTCAGACCCTGACATGATGGGACTGCTGCATATATGCATGTCAAGCTTCACTTGAGTAACCCACACACGAGACCTCAACCTGGTCTGTGACATCAATAGAACTTGTTGGTGGGAAAGATTTGTGCCCGGCAGACTTCCCCTTTTGTGGAATGGACTCCCTCTCCACATAAAGCAGAGTACCTCATTAAACCTTTTTAAGTACAACCTGGATAACTGGATGGGGAACAGAAAATACACCACTGGGATTCCACCTATGTTCCTGCTGGACAGTGGCATAGGGTGCTGGCTTGTTGGAACATGGGCTAAATTCTTGGCTTGGCTTTTAAGCACTTTAGGGCCAATAGACTAGTAACGTCCTATGATCCTATGATCCTATGAACATCTATTGCAAGACCATCAGTTATTGGAGAGCCCACATTCTGCCTCTCAGTAGTCATCTTAGAATTAGTGCTTTTTTTTTTCTCCTAGTGAGAAAAGGCGTACAGGGATATTATTTCCTGGAGATTGCAGAATCAGATCACCATAAAGCCTAATAATTGCTATATATATGACATCTTAGAATCTGTGCTTATATTCGGATCCTTGTGAGAGAAGGAGCAGAGTGCATTAATTCCTGATGATTTCTGGTTGGAGAGTGAGTGTCTGTGCTTAACATTCCCAATTGGTCTGGTTGCTCATCAAGGCATCTACAAGGACAAGGCTACAAGCCTACAGACCCTTGCATCATCTGGGACAACACCAAATGAGCTGTGGCCTGCTTCTCATCTTGGGATTGCTGTTAGCATTTTGTTTCTGCTGAGAGAAAAAGCAAAGGTGCATTGTATCCCAACAGAGTAAAGCTGTGGTGAGACCAGCATTAGTAGTAGCTAGGAGTAGCCATTCATGTGACTCTCCTCTTTTCATCATTCTTGACAAGCTAATTCTTTGTTTTCAGTAAATACTGTTTGATTTTTTTTTAACTTCAGAATATCTGCCTAAATACTTCATCCTTGAATGTTCAGGGTTTATGTTTTAGTTTCCCCTCAGGTGTCTGGCAGTGCTCTGTATAGACTCAGACACCTTGAGTGACATTTTTCCTGTAAAAGCACAACTGATATTTCTCCAATACCTAGTTGCACACAGGACAACTTGTTTGCAGTGACAAGCACTGTCTCCGGAGTTGCAAGCTGGATACTCCTGGTAGTGATTGATATTCTCACTCCAATCTTCTAATCAATAAAAAATGGTCTGTTTCCATGGATATAAATGTTCCTACTGTCAGGCTTGATGGATATGGGCAACCTGAGGCAATATAGAATTTGGCTCATGTTTACCAACAACCAGTTAATTCTCAAACAAACTGATATGGTATGTGAGAGATGTATTTACACAATGTCACTGGAGGCAAAGCTCTCACACGAAAGTACGCCTAATGTCAATAAGGTTGCCAGTAGTATACACTCTGCACCCATCATGCACAATTCAAAGCAGACATATCAGCCCACATATGCTGAGGCACTTACATGTAACCTTCCCAAACCACAAAAACCTCCTAGACAATGTACACATAACAAATACCCTCAACAGCCACAAATGCACTCTTTCAAAACAACACCCACATCAACACATACAGCTACATCTCATGGAGCCTCTACCTCAAAGCCCATAAGTCACGCCATCACACAATCCAACATTCTAGTCAATGGAGATGCCATCGTGAGACACACTCATGTCCCTCTCACCAGGCTGAGTAAGGAGAATGCCATGGTCAGTTGTTTATCAGGGGCTAGGATCTGCCACATTATGCAGGCACTCTTGTCATTTGACCACAATTACCAATATGACTCAGTCATAGCCCATGTGGGAGTAAATGACCTGAGATGTACCTCCCTAGACTATATTAAGAGAGACATCACAGAGCTCTCAGAATATGTGTCTCAGGCTGGTATGAGCCTAGCATTCAGCAGCATTTTATCTTCTCCAAGGATGATGCCACAATACGAACAAAGGATGATCGACTTTAATAATTGACTTAGTTACTGGTGTCATTCTAAGGGAATGTAATATTTGTCAGCATGGAAGGAGATGGTCAACAAGCCACACTGCTTTACCAGGGATGGTCTGCACTTCTCCCCTCTAGGCTTTCAAATATTAGCTAAAACATTTTCTTCCCCTATAGTCCCTCTTTTACGCAATGCCATACTGAAGTACTTCTCAAATAACAAATCAAAACCAAGAAATCTAAAGGTATTACTGCTCAATGTTAGGAGTCTAAACAAAAAATTCCACTCCCTAGAAGCTCTCTTTACCCTATAGAATGCTGATGTCTGTGTGGTCACTGAGACATGGTTTAAAGCCACGGAAAGCATGCCAACAGTGCTAGGTTATAATGCCTTCTACACATTTAGGCCATCTACTTCACAAGCAGGGACTAAAGGTGGAGGTGTCTCTATTTACATCAAAGATAAATATACTTCAAGGCTGGTCAAACAAGACAATGCACTTGAGCTGCTCCATGTGCAAATCACCATAGGCAAAATCCAGTGCCACTTCCTTGCAAGCTATAGTTCCCCCCTCTATTACCCAGGAAACCCATACCATATATTTAAAATTATAAGAAACACTAACCATCCAACCCAATAACATATTTATGGGTGACTTTAATTACCCCCACTATTAACTGGGAATCCTATATAACACCAAACATGCATGCACAGATATTTCTGGATTTTGTAAACACAAACTCCCTGACCAAGATAGTCAATTCACCAACCAGGGGTGCAAACATACTGAATCTGGTCCTCACTAATATGGGAGAGTGCTGCACAACTCCTGCTGTAGTGCCTTCCCTGGTAAGGTCAGACCATAAAATGGTCTCCTTTGAAGTAAAAATAAAAATGGACCCCAGCTAAACTTGGAATATTCAGGAACTATTCTAAGGCTAACCTTCTGTTTTTAAGTGAGCACCTGGCAAAATTCCAAGCCCCATAAACCCTGAGAACACTGCTGTCTATGCAGAACTGTTCACAGAAACCCTGTGCAAAGTATGTTAATGGCAGCATAGAGGCAGCTGTACCTGCCAGGAAAAATTACTGAACTAACTCAGAAAACAAGCTTCCCTGGTAGAATCACAAAATCAATGGGGTGTATAACAGGAGAAAGAAAATCATGGCAAAAATTAGGAGGTGCAGCACCCAGCAGGATAAACACATTCTCATCAAACTAAACAAACAACTCAGAGGACAAATAAAGTCTATCAAAGCCAAATTTGGGGTATGCTTAGCCTGCCACATCAAAGACAACCACAAAACATTCTTTAGCTATGTCCACAACCTCAAAGGCAATACACAATTGTGTGCAGAGCTCATTGTAAATGGAGCCACCTATACTGAGCCAGAAGACATAGCAAACCTCCTGGCTGATAAATTCAGCTCAAACTTTACCCCTCTCTCCCCTCAACCTTCCCTCAGGAAATATCATCAAATATAACTCCCTCTACTGTTACTAGGGAACAGGTCCTTAATGCTTTCTCTAAGACCAAGAACACTGCATCAATGGGCCCAGACAAAATCCCAAGATGCCTTCTAAATAGCATGAAACATGACCGATCAGGGACTCTGGAATTACTATTTAACTGTAGCCTTCAAACAGGTTTCATGCCCCATGAATGTAGAAAGGCAACAGTCATCCCTCTGCATAAAGCTGGGCCATCTACAGAGCCTGGAAACTACAGACCCATAAGTCTCACTAGTCTTATATGTAAATCCATGGAAATAATTGTCATGGAGATGATAAATAGAAATATTGTAAACCTCCAGACACTGGACCCAACCCAGTTTGCTTTTGTCAGGGGCAGATCATGGCTTCTCAACCTGGTAGATGTCTTTGAGAAGTTCAGCAAAGCAATGGATGAGGGCAAAATCATTCACACTGCCTACCTTGACCTGGCCAAGGCATTTGACACAATACTCCACTCGGGCATTGTTGACAAACTCAAGAGGTTATGTACAAACCGGTATGTCACCCAGTGGATAGCCGACTGACTCACAGACAAGACATAGGAAGTTAGAAATGGAGAGTCCATCTCCACAAAGAGGCCAGTCACAAGTGGAGGGACTCAGGGATCAGTCCTTAGACTGGTCCTTTTTGACATTTACTTCTCAGAAGTCAGGGCCAATGTCAGTGGTCTCTGGTTGATTAAATTTGCAGAAGATTGCAAATTAGGAGCTGTCATTGAATCTCACACTGACACAAATGTTCTCCAGGAGGGGGCTGAAACAGACAAACAACTGGTATCAGAGCCATGGACTAAAACTAATTGCCAAGAAATTCATAATAGTATCCTTTGGGAAGTCATCCATCTCTGGTAACTATCATATTGACAATACACCCTTAGAGTTGACCCAGTAATTAGGGACTTATGGACACACACAGATAGCAGTCTAGCCTTTGACCATCATGTGTCTACAGTGATAAGGAAATCATTCTGTGTTGCCCAACTTATAAACAAAGGTATGGCATCTAAGCCTAAGGAAGTCATTGTTCCACTGTATTTGGCATTCATCAGACCTGTCATTCAGTACAGAGCCCCCTTTGGTATGTACCTAACCAGGCATATCCAACAATTGGAATGTCCACAGATGGTCCTCACTAAAAGAATACAGGGCATAAGTAAAATGTCCTATGCAGACTGCCTCAAGGCCATATCCCTGCATTCTGTCTCTTACAGGCTTTTGAGGGCAGATCTATGCCTGCATAAAAGGCATTATCAGACCCCACTGTGATGGACCTCCTGCATATCCACAACACAAACAGCATCAGAATTACTCATTGTAAAGACTTAAACCTTGCCTGTGGTATAAATAGGACGTGCTGGAGAGATAGGAATGCATCCCAGAGACTACCGCTTTTAAGGAACAGGCAATTTTAAGGAAAATTCATCCATGTGAATCAGAGTTCCTCGCTAAACCAATTCAAGTTCAACTTCAACAATTGGATGGGAAACCGGAAATTCATCTCTGATTTGGCACCTATGTCTCTAATGGACACAAGTAACCTGTAAATGGTTCATCTCCCAGGCCCATGCTTACACTTATCAAGGGTATCAGAGCTTGTCAGAGATTTGAGATGCATGGATAGGCTTACAAAGGCTCTTGCTGTCATTAGTCTAGTAAACACCTATGCACCTACAAACCTATAAAATGAAAAAAGACACAGTTTTTGTATCAAAAATAGTATATTTTCATATTGTATATGGTAAAATGGTTATAAAGGTTTGTTACTTACATTTGCTTCAGAATGTTAACAGTACACTTTAAGTGATTATGCATTATCTTTAGTGTTTGTCATACAACAAACACTAATATGACATTACCAGGGAACCTTTAACAAACTACAGAAACTCTCAAATGTACAGTACTTGAGAACAAAAAACTGGATATGTAAAATCCTGCAAAGGCCATGTAATATTTTAGGCACAATAAAAGTAATGTAGTGAATGAATAAAACAAGGGAAAGTATTTAAAGAAAAAAAACAAAAAAAAAAAAGTAAAGTGAAGATGCTAACTTTTCAGACTGGAACCCAATTTTATTCTATGTCTGAACTTCAGGAACATTCTTTCAATTGTCTTATCTCTCAACAAACAAGCTTCCTAAAATTGCAGCCCATCTTGCTTTATTCCTGAACTGCTCTGTATGGTATTTTTTCCCATATGTTGTGCCAGTTTTCACATTCTCATTTAAAGAGAGCAGATTGTATCCAGAATGTTGCTAAATTATAAAACATCTGTTTTGTAACTAATTTGCATAAGTTAACATGTTGTTTAACAGTGCTATATACTGTTGAAGTTATTAATGTGCAAGTCATGTCTGTGAATCTCCAGTGCTGTGTTTGTCCAAGGCTTAAACAAATGGCATATGTACTATGCAGGTTGTTTCTGGATCTCCCATTATGTTTCTATGTGAAACACAGAGCATATATTGCAGTGGATTAGTTATATGCCAATTAGTTACGATACCATAATTAAAAAGTTGAATAATCTTTTATGCAATATTGCATTAGTGTGGAGACTGTGTTCTATTGCAAAATATATTGTGTACAGCTTTCCGTTCACATTTTAGCTGAAGATTTGTATGAAAGGTATTCCACTGACTTGAATAGGTGCTCTTGCTTCTTTACATTCTGGTATAAACCACTATTGCATCTTATTAGTTGTACAAAACTGTCTGGTATTAATGTTTTACACACTTAACACCTAATACTGATAACTGGCAATGCCTTTTTAGATGTGATTTTGATTTTTCAGGGATAAGATGAAATGGAAAGTAAAGCAGTGATTATATAACAATCACATTGTACTTAATGTTGGCATAAAAAAGGAAAGCACTTTATATATATTGTTAATGCCTTTGCACACTAAATATATTAGTGCAGAATGGCAACACCATAGCAATTAAGTGCCACTGTATAATATTTAGTTCAGGTTTTGAACCTGTTTGCCTTACTGATTGCCAGTGCTTTATCCATTAGGCCACTGAGGCCTTGCATTGTACTTTAATTGACGTAGTCTCAACAACAACTACATCAATTAGTGCCTCCTCTCTGACAAAACAGAGTGAAAACTAATCATGTCAAATGGCTTACTAGACCCACTAGGCAACTCATGATTGCCAGTGACAAACTATGGAAAGTATTGTTTGTGTCTTTCAGCTTTTCCCGGTTAGTGGTCGCCACAGCGGAACTCCGGTCCACTAAAGATTGGTAGAGGATTTTTACGTACCGGATTACCAGCCCTGATGCACAACCTTCAAAGAAGGCATGCCCCATTCATGTATGTCTCCACACAGAAGACGCTCTAGCTGAGAATCAAACGGGACAACGTCCTGCTATGAGGCGACAATGCTACCGCAGCACCACTGCAAACTATGGAAAGTATGGCAAAGAAATAAAAACCTCTGTGACCTCACACAGTATAAGCAACTCCAATATAAGGTAAAGCATCTAATAATCAAAAACAAAAAAAAAGAATATTACCTTAGTCTACAAAATAACCACAAACATAACTCCAAAAAATTCTGGAGCTCCATACATTCCTTACTAAAACCAGGCTCCAATATCAATCCATGCCCAATTCCAGATGCCTACCAAAATAGACTCACTCTTTAACTTACATTTTGTAAACACCATCACCAATCTTACCACCAACATTCCTCAGACCAACTTGGCTTCTGCAAACTCATCATCCCAAAATACTTATAGCTCCCCCCTGCCCCACTTTTCTTACCTATTTCTACACTACTATAAAAAAATTACTTCTAAAATTCAAACCTGGCACTAATGCCCCCGATAACCTACCTCCTGAATAACTTCAAGTATCAGCCAACTCTGTTGATTATCCCATCAGTACTCTTAATAGATCAAGCCCGGAGTCCTACATACCCACAATCTGGGAAAAAAGCATATATTCTCCCTCTCCACAAAGGTGGAAACAACACAGATATCGCCAGTTTTCAACCTATTTCAATCCTCTCACCCATTTCTAAGATCCTAGAAAAATACATCCATGCACAGCTTCTAAATCACCTGCTATATAACTAAATCCTTTCTCCCATTCAACATGGTTTTAGGCCAGGGCACAGTACTGCCACAGCTCTTTTATCCTTTTTGAACACAGTCAACCATGGCTGAGATGCTCATAAAATGGTCTCTTCTCTTTTTCTTGACCTCTCCAAGGCTTTTGATACTATCTCCCACACCTTTCTTCTCACCAAACTGTCTAACTTAGGCATCGGTCCCTCTACCCTAAACTGGTTCTCAGACTATGTCAGAGATAGGCAACAATCTACTAGGTTGTAGCAATCTTTCTCTCCATTCCTCAACATGACCAGAAGCATGCCTCAAGGATCTATACTAGGGCCCCTGCTTTTCAGTATTTTCATCAACAACTTCCACACCACCTTTAGTCAAGGCACTGTCATCTAATATGCAGATGACTCAGCCATTATCTGTACTGCCAACTCCACATCAGAAGTACAACAACTCACCCAAAGTGCCCTTATTGCCACTGAAACATGAATGACCAATAATCATCTTGCCTTAAACTTCAAAAAAACTAAACTTGTGCTAGTTATCCTTAAGCCATCTCTCTGAACAAAGACAAATTCTCTATTTACTCTCAAAACAACACTACCATTGTGGTTGTCCCAAATACGAACCTACTAGGTGTCATAACTTGATAATACCTTAAATCCATATTAACCACTTCTCTGTACAATCTCATTCTATCTCCTTTATCATTTTGCCTTTTTTAGCTTTTAGCTTATGACTACATCTGATTCATATTGAGTTAACTTCATGTAAGCTTATGATTTCTCCTTAGGCAAGGATGCATAATATGTTCTAAGAATCTTCTATCAATAGATGTAACTAACGATACAAAGCTTTATCCTAACTAAGCATGTACCAGTTTGCACAAAACATTTCAACCTTTACATAGTAACCTAATAATGTCTCTGATTATTACCTTGCTCATTCAATTGCTTCTGCATCTCTTGCATGACTATACTCATTATGATAATCTACTTCTTGTATGTATTGTATACTGATGTTTTTGATGTGCATTGATTTGATGTATTGTATTGATATATGTACTGATGTATAGATGTATTGTCAATGTATTAATGAATTGCATTGATATGTGTAGCTATGTATTGATTGATGTATTGTACATTTCACTGTGGAGATTTTTTCCACGGGCCTCCACTGAAAATGGGCTCATTTTGGCCCAGTGGACCATCCTGGTAAACATGGCCATGGTGGTGCAGCAGTTAGAATTGTCGCCTCACAGCAAGAAGTTCTCCCGTTGGATTCTCGGCTGGAGCTCCTTCTGTGTGGAGTCTGTATGTTGAATGATTCATGGTTGAATGATGTCTAAAGACATGCAGGTAGGTGCGTGCATGAATGGGTGTGCCTTCTTTGAAGGTTGGGCATCGGGCTGGCAACTCGGCACCGTAAAAATCCACTGCCAATCATTAGCAGACCGTTGTTCCACTGTGGCAATCCCTAACTGGGAAAAGCCCAAAGAAGAAGAAGAAGAAGAAGGATCATCCTGGTAAACAAATGCTAATAAATAAATAAACAAGCAAACAAATAAATAAATAAACAAATAAATAAATGTCTGCAAATATGAACATGTGATAACCAGAAAATGTATTGCGGTGACCACTTATAAATTAAACACATTGACAAACTCCTAAAAATAAATACGTGAATTAATTAATTAATTAATTAAGAGGAAAAGCAGCAGCATTCTTGTAGGGTTGTACATTTCATTACATGTTTTGGCTGAGTTCCATCACATGCACTTAATGACCCTCATCTGAACTGAATGTCTTACAATTAGTTAATGAAGTAAGTCTGTCATACAGGTATTCTAGAGCAGTTCTTGAAATGTGTAAATCTGCAAATGGATAATACTTTGCAAGTCAGAGGGATGAGACTATTGTATGCACACAACTGCTTCTACTTTAAATGCTGTGCATATAGTTGTTGTTTAGCTGAGCATCACTACAACACTGTACATGCATTCCGTGTTGTCAGTTATTCTTTCACTGTTACCTGCCCTAAGCAACAACATTACATTTATAGTCATGCTACTCCTGGTACTTTATATTGATTAATATAGCAATAACCCATGCCTGGGTGTGGGTAATGTTGGTGTGGTTTGGTCACGAGTGGCCAAACAAAGCCAACCATGGGTAAATCCAGCATTACTCATACCCAGAAGTAGGTTATTGCTATTATACAATGACATTATTTAAGAAAAAAAATAATTACTTTTCTTAAATAATGGCATTGTATAATGCCTCCTTGCTGCCCTTCCGCAGCTGTCTGGAATTCTGCGGCAGTTCTGATGTACTGCACATGCGTATGCCTACACAGTACATCAGAGCTGTGGGTAAAAGCAATGGAGAAAATAGAAGTTATGTACTTACCATAACGTTCCATGTGAGTTGTTTATCTCGCCTTTATTCTCACTGATGGGTTGGAGCCGATCCTCGGCTCCGACACGGCCGATAGCAAGCTCAAGGTTTGCCAGTAGCTCAAGACCAGCCCCTTATCCCACCATGCACTGCTAGAATTACCTCAGATCTTGTTTGCTGTGAATAATAGTCTATATATATATATATATATATATATATATATATATATATATATATATATATATATATATATATATATATACATATATACAACCCATACATACTCTCTTATATATATTTATGAAGAAGAGTACCAAAAGGGAAAGAGAAATATTGAATAACCAGGATGGCACTAGCCTCTAAGTCAACAGCCAACCAGGAGTGGGAAGGAGGGAGGGACGTGAGAATAAAGGCGAGTTAAACAACTCACATGGAACGTTATGGTAAGTACATAACTTCTATATGGGAAGTTGTTAATCTCGCCGATTATTCTCACTGATGAGTAGCGTCCCTAGCACCCTCAACCCTGGGCAGCTCATGGGAGTATGTTCTTCAGTACTGTAGAACCAAAGGAAGACCTGTCCGTAGAAGCCTTATCTACTTTGTAATGTGAGATAAAGGTATGAGGGTTAGATCAAGTGGCTGCAGCTCAAATATCATCAAGGGGCAATTTAGCTTGAAAAGCAGAAGAGGTAGAGACAGCTGTGGTAGAATGAGCTTTTGTTTTGTGCGTTAAAGGCATGTTCACATTTTCATAAACAAAGGATATACAATCGGATGACCATTTAGATAAGGTTGTTTTAGCCAATGATGCTTTGTACCCAAGTATCCGATGTTATGTTTATCCAGGCTTCTGGATACAAAGGCAAGTGACCCCCGACTGCCTCCAGAGCCAAACAGTCGGGCCCCCTTTCAGTAGCGCTGGTAGGACTGACTGGAGAACTGACCCCTGTCACCCTGTTGCTGCAGACCCCCTCTGCCATGGGGGGGTGGCGTCTTCCGTTATAACCCCCTTCTCTGCCTCTAGAGTGGGTTTCATCACATGTGTCATGAAAGGCTGCTTGAGGTTTTCGGAACCACATCTTTCCCCCCTAGGGCCCTTGGGGTAGGGCTGAGTAGGAGTGGAAAAGTGGACCCCAATGGCAGATAAAGTCTTGCCTTCCTGTTCACACCTGGTTAAAGTTTCCTTTACTTTGGGCCCAAACAGTGATGAGCCATCAAATGGGGTATTAATAAAAGAAGACATGAAGGGTTCCGCATAGATGCATCCAGGCTTGTCTGTGTAGAGCAATGCCTGAACTAGCGGCTCTACTCGAACCATCAGCTGCATAGGATATGAGACGCATGGACGAGTTCACTACTGAGTTAAGAGTAGCGAGCTGGGCTTTGACTTTGTCGGCCACTCCTGCAGCTACTGTACTCTGGACAGTATCTCCTAGCTCTTTCAGGAGATCTCTCTGTAGTCTTGTAAAATGGGTCAAGTAGTTCAGTGAGCGCAGAGAAAAAGTCGCTGAACTAAACATGTGCTTCCCATATCTATCCATAACCCTAGAATCTCTGTTAGGGGAATGGATAGAAGAGGATGTCTCAGATACTTCCTTTTTGGTGGCTGCCGCCACCACCATGGCATCCACAGGCACTCCTTTTGTCAAAAAAGGTTTATCAACTGGGGCAGATATGAATTTATTGGGTCTACGAGGGACAGGTTCCATAGCCTCCAGGGACTCCCATACCTTACGAGAGATCAGATCCATGAGCTTGTTGTAAAGCGGAGACAACCAAGAAGTGGAAGGTTGAGACCCAAAAGCCTTCAAGAGCACAGACTCATCCTCAGTAGGGGTCTTAGACTGCCAGTCACCTCTCTGACTAAGGATCTCTAGTATCTCTGCAAATGAGATATCCTCAGAGGGGGACCAAGGGGACCCTTCTGACTCATCTAAGTCCATGTCAGATGTCAAAGAATCCTGTGGGGAGTCTAAGTGCCTCCTCCTGCACAGTATCTTTTTGGGCACCTCCTCAGTGGGGGGGGGTCTGGGGATGTCTCAGAAGAGTAGGGGGCACCCTGTGGGTGTACTTGAGGCTCAGGGTCTCTATGCTTAGAGGTGTTGGTAGATGCAGAAGTAGACACAGGAGCTTGAGGGGAGAGGGAAAGCTGAACCGATGCTGATGTTGTCTTTGGAGACAAAACTCTCCTCATAGCATCAAAGGCACCATGGCTCCGACAAGGAGGAGTGGATGGACCCGAGAGTACAGTCCGATCCTCCCGCACCGAAACCCTGGGCTCCGAGCCTGAGGTAGGAGCCAAGCTCATCTGAGCCGAAGCCCCGAGAGGGAGAGTTGGCACTGACAAGTCGGTGCAACTATCCTCCCCGAACCCGACTGGAGAGTGTCGGCTCCTAGAGCCCTCCGTCAGTGCCGAGGACATCCGAGTAGATGGAGCCGATAACCCCGGAGTGGATATCGGCGCAAAGGGTCCAACCACCATCGGTTTGACTTCCCTTGGCTGCGAGAGTCCACTACGGCTCAGAGGAGAAGTAGACAAGTTCGGTTCCATGGTCTTCGGCACCGACAAGCTGGTCGGGGCCGACAACAATTTGGCAAGTCCTGGTGCCTGTAAAAGCTTCTGCACTAGCCAATCCATGTCCAAATCTGAAAGGCTGACTGAAGACTTAGCTGAATGCCCCGAAGGTGCTGACTGGAGCAGAGGGGAAGAAGGAACTTTGGAGAGCTGGCTCCAAATCAAAGGTACACTCGGCTCCAATGACTGTGGAACCGATGACCCTCCTTCTGAAATTTTAGCCTTTTCGGATACCTTATATGAAGACTTGGATTTTGAAGATTTGGAAGACGTACTAGCACCTTCATGGCTATTCAAAACCTCTGAAAAAGATTGCTGTAGCAATCCTCTGTCTATAAGTTTCCTCCTTCTCTCCAAGAGAAGGAGTGACAAATGCTACAGGTGTCTTGGAGGTGCTTGGCCCCCAAGTAGTAGACACATTGAATATGTCCGTCAGTGATGGACATTTTCTGCCCACAATCTGGGCATTTTTTAAAACCCAGTTTGGGATGGGATTTCTCCCTATTCTTTGACATACTGAGAGAAAAACAGTAAATAGATTCACAAACAACTAAGCCCAACCCGGGCACTATTTAGAACAGTAATATATATATATATATATAAATAAAAATATAATACAAATATGGGACTAAGAGTCCCACAGAAAAAAACCTAACTACTAAAGGGATTAATAGTAGGAAAAGGGGCTAAAGACCCATACAAACTAAACAGCCAACAAGTCCCTAATTTAAAACAATTTAAACTATCTAAACTGTCTAAACTATCTAAAAATAATGGAACTAACAGACACTACATAAATATATCAAAAAGGAAATCTTTTTAAAAACTTGATGTTAATTCTGTTTCTAAAATGGTCCAAGCTATCTGGATCACTGAGATCTCTCTTGCTGTGGCAAACTCAATCTGAGGTAATTCTAGCAGTGCATGGTGGGATAAGGGGCTGGTCTCGAGCTACTGGCAAACCTTGAGCTTGCTATCAGCCATGTCGGAGCTGAGGATCGGCTCCAACCCATCAGTGAGAATAATCAGCGAGATTAACAACTTCACATGCAAGATCTCTGTTAATTTCTACAAACTGTTTCGCTATGTTAAATGGGTTTAACATAGCGAGACAGCTTTAAAAAAAGCAAAGGAGAATCTCAGTTGCATTTTTTTAAAGCTGTCTTGCTATGTTAAACCCATTTAACATAGCGAGACAGTTTTGAAAAAAGCAACGGAGAAAGCAAGATCTCCGTTGCTTTTTACAAACAGTCTTGCTATGTTAAAGGAGTTTAACATAGTGAGACAGCTTTAAAAAAAGCAACGGAGAATCTCCGTTGCTTTTTTTAAAGCTGTCTCACTATGTTAAACTTGTTTAACATAAGCGAGACAGTGTGAAGCAATGGCGATCTTGCGTTCTCCGTTGCTGTAAAAAAAGAGTTATAGTAATGGAAAAAGTCTGAGCGACTAGACTTTTTTCCATTACTATAACTCTGATTTACAACGTGCACGCTGACCAATCAGCGTGCACATTTTTGAATATCAATGGGGGGGTTGTTGTATAATTTGATACTTTTAGCTAAATATTTCTAATGTTTACATTCAGCTTGTTTTCTGTTCTGATACTTTTTGATACCACAGATTTGTCACTACCTATTCTGTACGGATGGCCTATATCAGCAAAGGCAAAGTGATTTGCATTCACATATAACTGTCTTACAGTATGACTTTCTATATGTGCTCATATTTTGCCCCATAACCTGTTACCATCCACTGTTATTTGTTCTATGTTATTACCACTTCTTAGCCTAACCTGTTTGCTTGCTCAATCTCTTACAAGTCATATCCACCTCCTGGAATGACTCCACAAGCAGACACTCTTAGACTTAGAGTTTTCATTGCAAAGGGGGAAACAGAAATAGGTTCAAAGGAAAATACTAGGCAATTGTTCTGCAGACTATTACATGCTTACCCGATATCCACACAGTGACCAAAGATAAAAATTAATTTCTATACTATGTGTCTGTGAAGTAAACAACTTAACTATTATGCTAAGCTCAAAAACAGGTTACCAGGTCTTTCTTTAATATCACACATGCATGCAATCACACATATGGGAAGTTTGGAGTTCCCAGTCCTTCTTACTGCACTATTGGTTTAATTTGATTGTGGCTTGTTTTCACTGAAGTCCTATCTCCTTATTTCACTATAAGCAAACCATGCATCTCAGTTCTGGTAGTGTATACCTTGCATTGCAGAGCTTTATATGTTTTTAATCCAGCTTTTTAACTTTAAAAAGTTCAACACATATTTGTTTATTATTTAATTTGATTTTTGGCTATTTTTTGGTACTAGTGAAGACATGGCTGTTATGTTATACATTTTTGCATGCATTAAAATTAACAAACCTATTAGAGCCATCTTTGCTTCTCATTGGAGAACATCCAATAACCTAGAATTAAATGACCTACAAAAATGGTATGTTAAATTGAGCTAGATATCTGGTAAGGTCCGCCACTTTTTCATTGGTTTTGGTGTGAAGTTGACAGGGAGGTTGTAGCAGCAAACAGGCTATTCTGTGGAGGATAATGGCCATACCTCTAAAACTCTTAGCTCAAGAAATCTGGGCAAAGTCACGCGTAATGGTGGGCAAAGACTCAAAATCAGGGACAGATTTTAAATCTTGCTCATAGCAACTTAGAAAGTTGCTTGAATAACAGTTTTTTTTTTTTTTTTTGCATTAACTTACATTTTCGAAGAATAAAGTCTGAACATATGTCATTATTTAGTGACATCAATCCTCAATGATTTTCCAGAAAACCACAAATTATATGTGGAACAGACCAAAAGTAGAAGGCAAAAATCAGGTCATTCTGCAAAAAATGTGGACAGTTGAGAGGTATGATAATGATTCAGAAATCCCCGTGTGTTAAAGCCATCAGTGTGGAAATGAACTGTTCAATTAGCTGAAGCAACATAATTGTAAACAGGAAGATCTTAAGCCAGACACCTCTATACTGTTTATTTTCGAAAAGTTCGATGGCTGTACATATCTAAGTATGTTAATTGTATATGGCTATTTGAACATCTAGAGAGTTTCGGTAAAAAGTAATTTCTTTTAGACACAGATTATTTTAGATATTATGAGATGTTGACCACCTTTATTGAATGACTAGTCTAAACTGATTCGCTATTTTATATAGTCACTATTCACTAAACAGATTTAGGACTGATTTTCACAAGGAATGTTTGTATTTGGAGCCCATTTTAAGTTTTAAATATTTAATTAACTAAATCAGTCTGAATAATTAGCAAAAACACTAAGATATGTTGCAGCCAATGCTCTCAAAGACATAGACAATACTGAAATGCTTTGTAGTATTACAGGATTTAAAAGAAAATGAAGGCATTTATTGGACTGAGATTTTATTCTTTATTGCAAAAAGTGTGAAATATGTACAGAAAAAATGTAGCATAGATCATACTTGCTCTTTTACTATTCATCTGCTTCAAAGAGAGAGAAATGCCAGCATGTCACCATAAACAAATGACTGTGATGTTATTAGTGCATATATTAGAATAAAAATAGTATTAACATCTCTACAGAAAATATAAAGGGCCAGATTCCAAAAGCTATCTGCAGACAGAGTAACATGCCAAAGTAAGACTTTGACTCACCAATTGTAGAAGCAATTTCGGAAAACACCTTGAAAACAGTCCAAAATGCTTAGCTATTCAGCATAGGATAATTACAGATTCTGTGCATGCCCATTGGATTCCAAAACACATTGTGCACACCCAACTCAACTTAAATGCAACAAACTGCAATGCTAACTCTGTTTCCGAAATCTCAGCGCATGCTATATGGCATCACAAGGAACAGAAGCTACTACTATGGTTCCAATGTATTCCAAATAATATCACAAAAAAATTAAATAAAAATGCAACCTGCAGTGAATGAACTGCAGCAGGCTGCATTAATATAAGCCATGTATTAGGGTGTGGCTGTTCGCCCTAGAAGGCAGACAGCTAGAGTTAGTGCATGGCTGCAACTAAACCAGTTGTCAGACCAAGAAATGATTGACAGGTATTACCTAGACAGATAGTTGTTGCAGGGTATCTGCAACATGTGTGCCCCAGACAAGCCTATGTCGACTTTGCGAGGCAACTCTATCCACCTTAAAACAAAACGTGTCTCAGCCTGGGTGTACTTGCATCTGGGACATTCCAAAGACACATGAGATGCTGTGGAAGTGTCACAGACAGCTGCCAGTCATATCCTAGAAAAATCCTGGCAACAATGTGCAACAAGGTGGATGACTACATACACTTCCATTCACCCCTATGAAGTGGAGAACTGTAATGCACCACTTCTATAACTTTGCAAATTTCCCACATGTATTTGTGCAATAAATTGCACCCACATCCCTCTCAAGACCCCATTCTATCTAGAAGCAGACAGATATCTGAACTGCCAGTTCATGTGTGCAGCAGATGGCAACATAACAAACCTCATGGTGACACACCCTGGAAGGTTCCATGATGCTGCCATATAGAGGGAAAGTTGTCTGTGGCCACATTCCAGCAAGGGGAAATACCCAAAGTACAACTACTGGATAAATACAGGAACAGAGCTAGGATGTAAGCTAAGCCCACCCATTCCATAAACATTCATGCTGATAACATGTGGTTTTACTCCCTGCACTGACTCTGGTTATCCACTTGAGCCATAGCTAATGACCCCATTCCAAAAAACATCAAACTCTGCAGAGGAAGCCTACAATAGATGGCATGCAACAACAAGAAATACCATAGAGAGTGTGTATGGTGTACTAAAATCTAGGTTCAGATGTCTGGACACATCCAGGGGTGCATTGCAATATACACCTGAGAAGGTAGAACAAATGATAACACTGTGCACCATGCTACACAACATGCTAACTAGAGCTCATGGCCATCTTCCAGCTGCAGGTGTGGTTGAACTACCCCAAGAACCCCAGATGTCTGAAGATGGCATTCTACAGGCATCATAGGAGGAGGAGCAGGAGGAGATAGGGGGCATAAGTCACAGGAGTGGGCAACGGAGGGTGCGGCCATAAGTGCAGGCCCAGATGACAGGGCAGTATCTGACACATAACTTTGAGTCATGACAAGCCACACCTACAGAAGTATACAGATTAAACACTGATGTTCAGGTGTTGCCCAACCACAGTAACATGGATTGCATCTAATGGCAATTACCCATTAGATGTAAACAGTGAGCAACAGACACAGCAACATAATCATAACATATCACATTATGAACATATATACATCTATCACAACAGGTATCACCAACTCAGAGCACAGCTGACAAAGGTATGCATACAGACTGACACAGGTTTGCATACAGATTTGTAATGGTGTATCTCTGTATGGCACATAATAATGGGCATGCATCAATGCAACACATTCCTATCTGTCTGTTATAAAATCTGCAACAGGTAAACAACTCAGGATATAATACAGGACTGTTGCTAATATCACAAGCCCTATATTACTGTAAAGTAGGGATGATGTAAGTAATAAATGGAGTCAGCTATGTTTAGTAATATTGTCAGAGTCCCATGGGATTAGACTTGCCAATGAACACAGACAGATGGCATTGTCAGTGTTCTGCACAACAATCATCATCATCACCATTGAGTGAGGATGACACTATCGGACAGATGGGATCAACTGTCTGTGTTACTCTAATGCAGTCTAGGGTGCCCACTCTGATGGCTCACACCATGGTATGGTCTGCACCTACCACGTATCAAAACAATTGGCCCAGGTAGAAGTAGCATGAATGTTACTTGAGTGTCTGGTTATGACTGCAGGCCCACAGCAGATGGGCCAGCAATCGAATTGTGTGCATGTTGGAGCATAGACATTGATGCCCAATGGCAAGGCTGATTCTGCTGAGAGGGGGCCTGCCTCCTCCATGAGGAAATCAGATAAGCACAGTCAGGGCATGGAAACTCCTGCTTGTAGTATGACACTGAGGTAGTGCTGTAAAGGCCAGGGATTCTACTTTCATTCTGTTCAGCAAATGATGCCATTACCTCATCATGTCTGTGTTGCTGTCTTTCATGCAGCACACCCAGATGGTGTGCAACATGATCTATGGCACAGGCAAGTGCATGGATGTCAGATCTATGATGTTGCTGGGAACATTCATTCAACTGTAGGAGTAGGCAGACACCCTCTGACACATGCCCATTCACACTAGCTGCATGCCTATGTCTACAGCAATGGGCAGTATTAGTGTAATGTGGGGAATTGCCAACATCAGCAGCAGTCTCAACATATGTCTGTTGTCCACATTTCTCATCTTGTCCATCACCCAGTGTCCCCTCATTGTCAGAATGGCTGGACAAGTTTCCCTTCACATCTGAAGCTATAGCCACATCCATACGACTGTCACCATCTTGGCCAGATTGTATCACCATGTCACTGTCCTGTGTGCCAGGGGCCATGCTACCATACTGAGACACATCAGATCCCCCACTGAGATCAGTGGATGAGCCAGTGGATGATACAGATAGTTGATATGCTAAAAGAAGAGACAGAAGACACAAATCGGGACAGCATGCTTACATGATATGCTGTATTTCATTAAAGATATATGACACATATATCTCACTTCAGTGTTACAGATAATATTGACTTACTGTTAGGTCTTGTCTGTGTATGGGTCAGGGAATGTACATAAGACGGAGTTGACAATTATGTGGCATATTCAACATGCATGCCATGTGTGATGAATACAAACAGAACACACACCTGGCAAGTCATTGTGGGAAGATGGTGAGGTACAAGAGGGATGAACTTCAACTATTGTAGGGAAACAAAGTCAGCATTATTAATCACATCATTGCCAGCATGGACAATTCCAACAGAGTTAAAACATAAGATAGGTATTACATAGCCATACCATTTGTTTGTGCAATCAATGGTGATGCAGTCTGTCCTATTAATGGATAGAAGGACACAGTATTAATGGCAGACAACAACAGAAATAACAGCAATGACATACAAGACAGATAGGTAATAACATACCACTGACAGACTCCCACTGTTGTGAGTTCATGTGCTGTACTGTGGATCCTGCAGTGGTAAAGAAAAGAGAAAGACACCACAGTCAAGTCTGCAGACAGCTGAATATTGATATATACGACACAGTAACAGGAGCTGCGGATACTCACATGATGTATGGTGCACCTGTTGGCCAGATGTCCCTGTGTAGAAAAACAGGGACGTTAATGTAATGCATCACAAGTCTGCTGCATATTACTTCAAACTATCAACCTGTTGTGCAGACATACCTGGTCTGTCTGCACTTGCATCTGCATGGCTTTGGCCCTCACTGGATGTAGCTGTAGTGTACAATGTTAGGGAAATATCAACACAACAGTAAACAGCAGTACCATGACATGAAGTTGAGGCAATAACAGGTAGTAATCATAGTAACACTGTATGGAGACACTCACCTGACATTTCCTTGAGCTGTGAAAAGTAGAGGCACAATTATTACCAGATACGCACCACCGGAAACACTGTCAGCCTTCTTCCAAAAACAATAATTCTAAAAATAAAAGAATACGACCACCAAAGCTGTAGTTAAAACAATTTAATTACAGGTAAGTGCTTTCATTTAACAGAATGCCACCAGGATGAAAGGAGGTAGCTGACAAGCTTCAATTAACATCAACAGCATGCCAGATATAAAAGATGGAGCTGTGTGTGTTTTTAGTATTCTGATGAAGTTCTTTTACTAAGGAGGAAAGCGCTAAATGGATTTTCTACAAAGTTCTCAGCTGCCTCCTTTCATCCTGGTGGTATGCTTTACAAGTTTGTGCTTTTGTTCAACACTTCATCAGACCATAGAACAAACATAGACCCATTGTCTTTAAATACACATTCAATACATGACCTAATTAATTAATCATCCTATAAGAGTATCCATTAAATTTAGACGACCCAAGGGAAATAAATCAATGAAGTAACCTCCTAGTTCTTAAAAGTGGTTTAATGAAACATTGCCATTTAGCCCAAAACCTTTATCTGCCTGCAAAGTTAAAATCCATTTTAATTCCTCACTATCTATCATGTTTAGCATGCTACTCCCTCTAATATTCCCAAATAAAAGACTTAGCACCATAAATTCAAAAGAATGACCTTCTTTTGATTTAACATGTTTATTCAACGCATGCATAGATACATCCCTCTTTATATCACCTACATGCTCAAGCACCATGTCCTTCAATTTTCTACTAGTCATACCAACATAGAAACAGAAGCATTTTTTGCAGGTTGCTAAAGAAACTAAACTTGTACTAGCACAATCTGGAGAGAAATCAACATCAAACTTAACAACTGTGGTGGGATGAACAAAATGTTTTTTCTTTGAAATTAAAGGGCAAGCCTTGCATGAGTGACAGGCAAAAGTTCCTATTCTTTCTGACAACTTAACTTTTCTTATCTTTTTAGTATAACATAAACTTTGCTTTAATGAAAGGCCATTCTTAAAGGCAAAGGACAGTGTTAATCCAATAATATTCTTTATATTTTCATCTACCAAAAGAACTTGCCAGTTTTGTTTGCCCATTTCACATAGAAAGCTAATATTTGCTTGCATAAGTTACAGACAACCTCAATTTTTCATTTAGTTAATTTTTACTCCCTTCTCTATTATTCCCGTTCTCAGAGAAGAGTGGTCTTCCAGTACTTTCTCTCACTTCTCTAACTTGAGGTATTACTTCCATAACCTCTTCCTTCCTATAGCCCCTTTCTACAAATTCCATAGTCAGTGTCTCAAAAGCCTCAGAGTTTGTATGTAGTCTAGAGACTCTCAGGAACTGGCACTTCATTGAACCCTAAAAACACATATTGAGGGTGCATACTAGAGAGATGAAGCTTGTTATTCTTCCACTAATGTTTTCTAAATATTTTAGTGTTAAAATTAACATTTGGGTCTCTAAAACTGGTTACATCTAAAAATTCTTGAATATATGCTTGAATGCAAAAAAATTAGAGTAAAATTTAAGAACTCTGTACTGTTATTTAAATAACCAATAAAGTCATGTCAGTGTTGTATATCTCCATCCCATAAAAAAAAAAACATTGTCAACAAATCTCTTATAGAAGACATGTTGCTTATATAAATCATTTCTAAAGACATGCTCATCTTCCCAAAATCCCATAGTCAAGTTGATGTAGCTATTGGCACATGTTGTGCCCATAGCTACCCCTAACTTTTGAAGAAAATAATTATTCTTAAAAATAAAAATATTAAACTCCAAAACCAAAGTCAGGAATAAAATAATCAGGTCCACCTGCAACATAATGTACCCCATACCACAAATTAAAAAAGACCTAACAGCTTGTGAGCCGTATTCATTAGGAATCACAGTAAATAAAGTATGTACATCAAGTGTAACTAAAATCAAATCAGCCTTTTTTGGACAAGCACTGACAAATTTATATGGACTAATCAGGAAATCTTCTGTGTCCTTCAAAACTGCAGGTGCTTTTTTCAAGGCCATTTTAAGTTTGTCCTCCACAAAAATTGATAGGGGCTCTGTATGCGCTGTACCACCACGACCACTCAATCATCTTTATGACCTCTAATAAATCAATATGAGAGCACACATTAACATCTGATAAGTGCTTAAACATAGCCTCATTATAAAATACATCATCCATAACTACTATTGCACCACCCTTGTCAGCAGGTCATATGCAAACCTGCTTGTTAGGATTAAGCTCCAAGAAGCAGATGTATCTGTGAACATTAACGCAGAAAGCATTACACATGTCACTTAGACTGTTCTGTCTGTACCACAGTTGTATGGCTACATGTTATTACACTTACATTGACCATCATCACTGTGTGCGGATCTCTGTGCATGATTCAGTTTCACTGCTGAAAATTCTAATTTACAAGACATTAATATGCATTCAAGAGCAATATTTTATAATTAACTCTATAGTCATCCATGTCATGAAAAGTAACACATTCATGCTCTGCATGGAACTCCCACTTCTAACTCACCCCTGGGTATGTATTGGGTCCCCACTCACAATATGCATGGATGCAAGAAATATTGTTAACTCAGTAGGGGAGATCAATGGTGGGACACCACCAGTGGCATCCCTCTATCTCTCATACCATTATAATCTGTTGGCTACATGGAGGATTGTGTCAGAGCATCATCAGTGACAGGCTTTGTGGGATCTATCGTGACCTCCAACTGCATTAATCATGTTGGTGATGTTGACCCACACTTCATTCCTCCTTACTGTATTCCCTGCCTGTCCAAGGAGTCTTCATTCATATTGTTGCAGAGCATCAAGTATGATGTCATTTTCCTGTGGGAAGAAATTGTCACCCTATGTCTATTTGCCATCTGAAAGACAGTGATATGCGCATGTTCATATTCGTGTGGGGCCCACATATGGAGATGATTATGTGGACAGCTTATGGCAATATAAACACTATGTATTCTTGTGCAAAGCAAATGTCTATGAAACAATAACTATGAAATATAGTAATGTAACATTAAAAAACTTACAACAATGCCTGCATACATAAACGTTGAGATCTTTACAGCCTGACAGCGGGATTTGAACCCCTTAGAGTACATATCCATTGTATGGACATGTCTGCATGCCCAGTTGGTCTGAGGAGGAGACTAACCAGATGCTGAATGGCTGTGCTGGAGTGGAGCATTGCATGAGAGTCAGGCCATGGAACTTATAAGCCTATATTGTAATGTATCAAGTGGACCCACCAATGTAAGCCATGACTCTCAAATGTGCAGATTTTCGCAGAATGCCAAAATTTTTGACTCATATTTTTGGTCCATTTTTCATAAAATTGTGTTTTTCTAGCAAATCAATAATCATTAATGATTTATGTCAGAAAATCATGACATACATTTGAGTTTCAGACTTCATACCCTTCATAAAATGCTAATGCAAAACCTGTTGTTCTGTCTACTTTCTAAGTTTGTAAGAGCACTATTTAAAAATTGACCCTATTTTTGGGCCTTTTAAGTATGAGTAGGGTATAATGGAAGGTAACCTAAGGAGAGCTGACATGTGCTGGTTATTAAATTTCAAATTTCATGCTTATCATGTAATGAAGATGCCAAAAGCAAACTAATGACTCAAAATGAAAAAAATAGGAGATACCAGACCACGGCTAATAAAATAATCAAACAATTTAATCCAAGTAAAAAGGTGAGCGCTTTCGCAGCCAAAGCTGCTTCATCAGACAATATAAAACAACATTTCCCCATTTTATATACAAAGATCCACCCAATCACAACATTTCCCAGTAAAAATCACTTCACTTGTGCATGTTAACCCTTTCATGCATAAAAACATTTACAACTCAAAACTTATTCAAAGTCAAAAGAAACTAAATAAAAATACATTGTATAACTTCACATAGTTAAAAAGCATAATATATAGACAGTGAGCTATCTATTTAATGGTTTATTCAACAGAACAGGTTTAATACTGATTTTATCATTTAAACCTTTACCCATATGTGTACGCATCCTGATTACCCATTCTAATTCTTTTCTCTCAACTCTGTTTATGATTGCCTCTCCTCTATTACCTATCCAGACTTTCTCCATCACCATGAACTTAAAGGTATGCGATGCTCCCATATACATAGTATGCGTAGCTAAGGCATTAGTATCCGCCTTTCTATATATATCATATGCATACTCTCTGACCCTATCCCACATTCTGTGTGTGGTCATTCCTACATAAAAGGAGGAACAAAGGGTACAATGTGCCAGATGCAATATATTAGTGCTGTTGCAGTCAGCTGAAAGCTTGAAGTGCAATGTCTACCTGTGTCAGGATGCCTGAATGTCCCTGTCCTATCAATATAATGACTGTAATTACATGAGTTGTAGGGAAATGTACCCAAGATCTGTGATGTATTATAAGTAGTATTTACACACCCATTCCTGGGGCCACACAGAAGTCTTTTCAAAGATTTCTTGTTTTTATATGCATATTTCGGTGTCCCCCCCACTATATTGCTGACTCAATCATCTGAACAAAGTATGTTCTAATTCTTAGAAAATATATCCTGTAGTAATTTAATATTAATAACATAGGTTACTGTAATCCTCAAGGGATTATATTTAGGAACTCTCTCTTCACTTACTTCATAAGAATTTGAAAAGTATGGTTAACCTTTCTTTCTTCTCAGAGTGGCCATATTATATGTCACTTTCCCAATTTCTCCTTTATTATAACCCCTATGTAAAAACTTATTTCTAGATGTTGCAGTTCTCAAGAGAATGTGCTATCATCTGCCGTTAATCTAGATGTCTTTAATGCTTGTCCCTTAACCCCATTTTTAAAAACATGTTTAGGGTCCATGCTCTGTCTATGGAGATGTGTTCCTGTAACATTCCTTACGGAAAATCTCTGTATGATATTCCCCTGTATCTTTCCTCTTTATATTGATATCCAGAAATTCAATGGATCTATCAGAGCTCTTAGCAGTGAATTTCAGAAGTAGTGTGTTGTTATTGATGTCTTGCAAAAATGTCTCAAGGTTGGATGCACCTCCCTCCCAAAGAAGGAAGAGGTCGTCCACAAATCTCCGATAAAAAACAACATTCCTGGACCAAGCTTCTATCAGAACAAACTGTTGTTCCCATTTAGCCATAACTTAGTTGGCACAACTATTGGCACAAGAAATGCCCATAGCTACACCATCCAGCTGTCTATATATGGAATGCTTAACATGAAAACATTATTTTCTAAAATTATTTCCACCAGAAACATAGAAGATCTATGGTTCGAGCGTCATACAATCCATCTTGCTCAAGATACTGTCGTAATAACAGAATACCAATTTCATTGGGAATCACTACAAAGAGTGTCTGCACATCAGGAGTGACCATCAAATAATCCTTAGTAGGTGGATGATCTTTAATGTGCTTGTGCAAATCCAACAAAAAGTGTTTTGTGCCTTTAAGGATGTTACGATTCTTAACTAAAACAGATTTCAAGTGATGTTCTACAAAAATGGATTGGGATTCAGTGCACTATCCACGGCCTGCTACAATAGGCCTCATTGGAGGATTACTGGGATGTTTATGTATTTTAGGTAATCCCTGAATGAGGGGAATGGTTGGCTCATCTACAAAAAATATTTATACAAATCCATAGTGATTTGTCAACACTGCATGCATTCAGATAAGTAATTTCTTATTCTAAAAATGCATTGCTCAACTTGTTCATTTTCAATTTTTTCATACTCTTGCCTATCATTAAGCATCTGGTACATGACATCAGTGTAGAAAGAATAATCCATAATCACTAGGGCTGCTCCCATATCAGCTGGCCTAATGCAGATGGTTTGATCACGACATAGAGTTTCAAGTGCATCTCTTTCACTACTATTCAAGTTAACAATACTTTTAGTGCAGCTTCTGTTATCATACAATGAATATATGTCTTTTATACAAGCTTTTTCAAATGATTCCACAACCGCCACCATAGTAGGTACATAGCTACTAGCTTTTTTAAAGACATTTATTCTATTAACATTCATACTAGTATCCTGATATTGCAATTTCAACATCAGGTTCCTAGTGTACATTTTCAATTCAGTTATATTATCAGTAATTGTCATTTGATCAGAGGGTATGAAACTCCTACCTTTGCTCAGTACTGTCCTCTCAGCTTGATTTAAAGTCCGTCTGGAAATATTCCAGATTAGCAACCATTCTTCATTTGCCACATCTTCTTGATGGGTAGAGTGTTCTCCTCTTCCAGGGATGCCTTCCTCTTCAGCCAGCCTCTCCCCTGATTGCGATCATGAATATCTGGTATGTGTATGGGAAAGGGCATATTCACACAGGTATTCCCTTCCAGCAATGTTGTGTACATGTTATTACTGCCATTAACTTGAACAGTCTCTTTCCTTTGTGTCTCCGCCTTCAAATGGAGATGAAGCAGGTAATTCAACACCCTAGGAGGGTGACAGTCACTTCATTATCTCCCATAGTCTGCTGCTGCTCCATTTTTAAAATGGAGTTACAACTGTTACTGTTTGAATGGACAGTTGTTTATTTGGTTTGAGTCACTTTATCTGGTATAGTGTCAAGACCATGACGCTCCTCTCTTGGCTAGGCAAAAACTCGTCCGTTAGAGAAGTCATTGTTGTCTCTCTGAATCTTTTTCTTCTTATAATTTAAAAGTTGTACTTCATATGCACTAACCTGTTCAAATACATGCTCCACCTTAACATCCACCACTGCCAGTGGATATCTCTCATACCAATCCACTAGAGCTTTGTCTACACTGGCAGTTAAAAGTTCTTCTTCCAGCTTAAAAAACTGGATCAACAGTTTCATGTAATTGTAGCTGGTTTCTAGATTTATCTGCTGCCATTGTGTGAGCAAATCTCTGTATTTATTACCAGAAGGTGGCATATTTAATACCCTCAGTCCTCAAGGTATAATATGCAGATTGAGGCATGCTTCAAAGTGGAAACTTTGCATTCGCAACCTCACTAATTTACGTGCATCATTTTCAAGTTTATGCAGTTCATTTCTAAGTGAGTTAGAATCATACTCACAACTTGGACCTGTTGTCACAGGTGCTGGTAAAGGGTAATAGTTTAACAAAGGATTGTCCTTATTATTGATGAAAGTAAGTAGATTCCTCTGCCCGGTTCTGTTGTAGCTGTTCAGCTCAGGTACACAGCTAGTCTCTTATATAGCCAAAGCACCTTCAGCCATGTCTCCACATCACAATAAAACAAGTACAATGCTGCAGAAAAGTAAAGTGGTGTAGGTAAACTGGTCACCCAACACAACAGCAACACAAAATGAAAAAACTAGGAGATACCAGACCACGGCTTATAAAATAATCAAACAATTTAATCCAAGTAAAAAGGTGAGCGGTTTCGCAGCCAATGCTGCTTCATCAGACAATACAAAATGTCCCTATTTTTTATACAAAGATACAACCAATCACAACATTTCCCAGTAAAAATGACTTTACTTGTGCATATTAACTCTTTCATGCCTTAAAACATTTGCAACTCAAAACTTATTCAAAGTCAAAAGAAACTAAATAAAAATACATTATATAACTTCACATAGTTAAAAAGCATAATATATAGACAGTGAACTATTTAATGGTTTATTCAACAGAATAGGTTTAATATAGCAATAACCCATGCCTGGGTGTGGGTAATGCGGGATTTACCCATGGTTGGCGTGATTTGGTCCTGAGGGCGAAGCCCGAGGGACTAAACAAAGACAACCGTGGGTAAATCCCACATTATCCACACCCAGAGGTGGGTTATTGCTATTACACTATGACATTATTTAAGAAAATAAATAATTACTTTTCTTAAATAATGGCATCGTATAATGCCTCTTTGCTGCCCTTCCGCAGCTGTCTGGTATCCGCGGCAGTTCTGTTGTACTGCTCATGCCTACGCAGTACATCAGAGCTGTGGCCAAAAGCAATGGAGAAAGCAAGATCTCCATTGCTTTTTACTGTTTCACTATGTTAAATGGGTTTAACATAGCGAGACAGCTTTAAAATAAGCAACGGAGATGTCCGTTGCTTATTGTAAAGCTGTGTCGCTATGTTAAACCCATTTAACATAGCTAAACAGTAAAAAGCAATGGAGATCTTGCTTTCTCCATTGCTTTTTTTTTTTTAAACCTGTCTCGCTATGTTAAATGGGTTTAACATAGTGAGACAGCTTTAAAACAAGCAACTGGATCTCTGTTGCTTATTTTAAAGCTGTCTCGCTATGTTAAACCCATTTAACATAGCGAGTCAGGTTTAAAAAAAAGCAACGGAGAAAGCAAGATCTCCGTTGCTTTTTAAACACTGTGTCGCTATGTTAAAGGAGTTTAACATAGCGAGACAGCTTTAATAAAAGCAACAGAGATCTCCGTTGCTTTTTTTAAACCTGTGTCGCTATGTTAAGCTCTTTTAATATAGCGAGACAGTGTTTTAAAAGAGACTTATACTAATGGAAAAAGTCCGGGCGACCGGACCTTTTTCCATTAGTATAAAGTCGATTTACAATGTGCATGCTGGCCAATCAGCGTGCATGTTTTGGAATATTAATGGGGGGGTCATGGTATAATACTGATTTTATCATTTAAACCTTTGCCCATATTTGCAGGCATCCTGATTATCCATTCTAATTATTTTGTCTCAACTCTGTTTCTGATTGCCCCTCCTCTATTATCTATCCAGACTTTCTCCATCACCATGAACTTAAAGGTATGTGATGCTCCCATATCCATAGTATGCCTAGCTAAGGCATTAGCATCTGCCTTTCTATATATATATCATATGCATGCTCTCTGACCCTATCCCGTAGTCTGCGTGTGGTCATTCCTACATAAAAGGGGGAACAAAGGGTACAATGTGCCAGATGCACTATATTAATGCTGTTGCAGTCAGCTGAAAGCTTGAAGTGCAATGCCTTTCTGTGTCAAGATGCCTTGAATATCCCCGTCCTATCAATATAATGACAGTAATTACATGAGTTGCAGGGAAATGTACCCAAGATCTGTGATGTATTATAAGTACTATTTACAGACGCATTCCTGGGGACACATAGAAGTGATTATGGATTATTCTTTCAGTGTTCCCCCCACTATATTGCTGACTCAATCATCTGAACAAAGTATTTCCCAATTATTCGAAAATATATCCTGTAGTAATTTAATATTAATAGCATAGGTTAGTGTAATCCTCAATGGATTATATTTAGCAACTCTCTCTTCACTTACTTCATAAGAATTTGAAAAGTATGGTTAACCTTTCTTTCTTCTCAGAGTGGTCATATTATATGTCACTTGCTCAAGTTCTCCTTTATTATAACCCCTATGTAAAAACCTATTTTCTAGATGTTGCAGTTCTCTAGAGAATGTGCTATCATCTGCCGTTAATCTAGATATCCTTAATGCTTGTCCCTTAACCACATTTTTAAAAACGTGTTTAGGGTGCATGCTCTGTCTATGGACATAAGTGTTCCTGTAACATTCCTTACGGAAAATCTCTGTATGATATTCCCCTGTATCTTTCCTCTTTATATTGATATCCTGAAATTCAATGTATCTATCAGAGCTCTTATCAGTGAATTTCAGAAATAGTGTGAACCTATGAACCTATGAACCTATGAATCAGTGAATTTCAGAAATAGTGTGTTGTTATTGATGTCTTGCAAAAATGACTCAAGGTTGGATGCACCTCCCTCCCAAAGAAGGAAGAGGTTGTCCACAAATCTCCGATAAAAAACAACATTCCTGGACCAAGTACTATCAGAACAAACTGTTGTTCCCATTTAGCCATAACTTGGTTGGCACAACTATTGGCACAAGAAATGTCCATAGCTACACCATCCAGCTGTCTATATATGGAATGCTTAACATGAAAACATTATTTTCTAAAATTATTTCCACCAGAAACATAGGAGATCTATGGTCCGAGCGTCATACAATCCATCTTGCTCAAGATACTGTCGTAATAACAGAATACCAATTTCATTGGGAATCACTACAAAGAGTGTCTGCACATCTGGAGTGACCATCAGATAATCCTTAGTAGGTGGATGATCTTTAATGTGCTTGTGCAAATCCAACAAAAAGTACTTTGTGCCTTTAAGGATGTTACGATTCTTAACTAAAACAGATTTCAAGTGATGTTCTACAAAAATGGATAGGGATTCAGTGCACTATCCACGGCCTGCTACAATAGGCCTCATTGCAGGATTACTGGGATGTTTATGTATTTTAGGAAATTCCTGAATGAGGGGAATAGTTGGCTCATCTAGAAAAAAAAAAGTATATAAATCCATTGTGATTTGTCGACACTGCATGTATTCAAATAAGTCATTTCTTACTCTAACAAAGCATTGCTCAACTTGTTCCTTTTCAATTTTTTCATACTCTTGCCTATCATTAAGAATCTTGTACTTGACATCAGTGTAGAAAGAATAATCCATAATCACTAGGTGTCTTCCCTTATCAGCTGGCTTAATACAGATGGTTTGATCCTGACATTGAGTTACAAGTGCATCTCTTTCACTACTACTCAAGTTAACTATACTTTTAGTGTGGCTTCTGTTATCATACAATGAATATATGTCTTTTATACAAGCTTTTTCAAATGCTTCCACAACCCCCACCATAGTAGGTATATAGCTACTAGCTTTTTTAAAGACATTTATCCCATTAACATTCATACTAGTTTCCTGATATTGCAATTTCAACATCAGGTTCCTAGTGTACGTTTTCAATTCAGTTATATTATCAGTAATTGTCATTTGATCAGCGGGTATGAAACTCATACCTTTGCTCAGTACTGTCCTCTCAGCTTGATTTAAAGTCTGGCAGGAAATATTCCAGATTAGCGACCAGTTCTTCATTTGCCACATCTTCTTGATAGTTAGAGTGTTCTCCTCTTCCAGGAATGCCTTCATCTTCAGCCAGCCTCTCCCCTGATTTCGATCATGAAAATTTGGTATGTGTATGGGAAAGGGCATATTCACACAGGTATTCCCTTCCAGCAATGTTGTGTACAAGTTATTACTGCCATTAACTTGAACACTCTCTTTCCTGTGTGCTCCACCTTCAAACGGAGATAGAAGCAGGTAATTCAAGAGCCACTATACTATTCTGACTGTCTTGGTGGGTGGGAGTCACTTCATTGTCTCCCGTATTCTGCTGCTGCTCCATGCTTAAGATGGAGTTAGAACTGTTACTGTTTGAATGGACAGTTGTTGATTTGGTTTGAGTCACTGTACCTGGTATAGTGTCAGGACCATGACGCTCCTCTCTCTGCCAGGCAAAAACTCTGCATTTAGAGAAGTCATTGTTGTCTCTCTGAATCTTTTTCTTCTTATAATTTACAGGTTGTACTACATATGCACTAACCTGTTCAACTACATGCTCCACCTTAACATCCACCACTGCCAGTGGATATCTCCCATACCGATCCACTAGAGCTTTGTCTACACTGGCAGTTAAAAGTTCTTCTTCCAGCTTAAAAAACTGGATCAACAGTTTCATGTAATTGTAGCTGGTTTTTAGATTTATCTGCTGCCATTGTGTGAGCAAATATCTGTATTTATTACCATAGGTTTTCATATTTAACACCCTCAGTCCTCAAGGTATAATACACAGATTGAGGCATGCTTCAAAGTGGAAACTTTGCATTCGCAACCTCACTAATTTATGTGCATCATTTTCAAGTTTATGCAGTTCATTTCTAAGTGAGTTTGAATCATACTCACAACTTGGACCTGTTGTCACAGGTGCTGGTGTAGAGTAATAGTTTAACAAAGGATTGTCCTTATTATTGATGAAAGTAAGTAGATTCCTCTGTTCAGTTCTGTTGTAGCTGTTCAGCTCAGGTACACAACCAGTCTCTTGTATAGCCAAAGCACCTTCAGCCATGTCTCCACACCACAATAAAACAAGTACAATGCTGCAGAAAAGCAAAGTGGTGCAGGTAAACTGGTCTCCCAACACAACAGCAACACGAAATGAAAAAAATAGGAGATACCAGACCACAGCTGATAAAATAATCAAACAATTTAATCCAAGTAAAAAGGTGAGCGCTTTCACAGCCAACACTACTTCATCAGACAATATAATACAATATTTCCCAATTTTTTATTCAAAGATCTAACCAGTCACAACATTTCCGAGTAAAAATCACTTCACTTGTGCATATTAACTCTTTCATGCATAAAAACATTTACAACTCAAAATGTATTCAAAGTCAAAAGAAATTAAATAAAAATACATTGTATAACTTCACATAGTTAAAAAGCATAATATATAGACAGTGAACTATTTAATGGTTTATTCATCAGAACAGTTTTAATACTGATTTTATCATTTAAACCTTTACCTATATGTGCATGCATCCTGATTATCCATTCTAATTCTTTTGTCTCAGCTCTGTTCCTGATTGCCTCTCCTCTATTACCTATCCAGATTTTCTCCATCACCATGAACTTAAAGGTATGTGATGCTCCCATATCCATAGTATGCCTAGCTAAGGCATTAGTGTCCGCCTTTCTATATATATCATATGCATGCTCTCTGACCCTGTCCCGTAGTCTGCGTGTGGTCATTCCTACATAAAAGGAGAAACAAAGGGTACAATGTGCCAGATACACTATATTGGCGGTGTTGCAGTCAGCTGAAAGCTTGAAGTCCAATGTTTTACCTGTGTCAGGATGCCTGAACGTCCCCATCCTATCAATATAATGACAGTAATTACACGAGTCGCAGGGAAATGTACCCAAGATCTGTGATATATTATAAGTACTATTTACTGACCCATTCCTGGGGACACATAGAGGTCTTTTCAAAACAAGAAAAGTAAATGCCAAAGAGAAGTAGTGCAAGGATTGAAACCTGCAGTAGCAAAAGAGGACTGGCCCAAAGACAGATCCCCAGCATCATGTGACATATTAGGTGGAAGATTTCTATGGCCCTACAAATCTGCAGAATTACAATGCCATATATGGGGAGTGGTGGTAAATGCAGACTATATCCAGGTGGATACAATGGGGGTTGCCATGGAGTTTAACACATACATGGTGTAGATGAGCACCTATTCCCCCCCCCCCAAATGATGTATTTTGTCTGATGGTGTTCAGGTACAAGTATGGCTACCAAGGGTAGACAACATCTGAACAGGTTTACATCAAGAAAAATAATCTGCTACAGTAGGATTTCCATATAAATGACATGGGCATACTGGCTAATTATTATACAGAACAGCAAGTAAGAGACCAGATTCAATATGCCACAATGTGGAATGTGAATGCCATATGATGTCATAGTTGGTTACTACAATAGGTGGAAGGATGACTATAGATATAACTTTTTTTTCCCAAACACCTTTATTAAATTATTGCTTGCAACATAGGCACATTTACTTTCATATAAAAGGAATCATACTATATTAACATAACAAACATTATATTTCACATATATTGCTATATAGCATATAAACTAAGCAATATTACATAAATTATTCAACCCTTGCTTTTTTTTTTAAACAAGAAACATCTTCCTTAAATTATCGCTTACTACATAGGCAATCATACATTTATATAAATGAAAATAAATCACACCAACACAATCCTAGTTGAAAGTATTTTATATCAGAAACCATACTGACACACTCCCAGTTGCAAACATTGTACATCACTTATAATCTACACAATCTTTCTTGGTCAAACATTACATAGCTTAATTAAGTCCTGCTGCCTTTTAGGCCTCATTCCTCCCTTGTATGTATTGTTCCCACAATTTCCCTTTTTTGCTATGTAGTTTGCTCCTACCCTTTTTTAAAGATCCCAATTCCAGATGTTTTATTTCAGTTACTATATTTACTACTTCCAGTATAGTTGGTTTACATTTTGATTTCAATTTTCTAGTAACTGCTTTTTTGGCAGCCACCATTATTAGACACAGCAAGGCTTTACCATGTCTAGGCAATTCTGATTCTGTGTCATAGATCAAAAAAATCTTCTCCCTTCTTAGACCAATCTACCCATCCATCATCTCCAACAGTGCATCCTGCAGGGAATCCTTAAAGTCTGCCAACTCACTGCACTCCCAGAAAATATGCTCCCAATTACCCCTTTCTTCCCCTTCACACCTCGAACATTTACTGTCTACCTGAGGAAAAATGCTCTGGAGTCTATGTGGGGTGTAAAAATATCTCTGCAAACATTTCCAGGCAAAAATACTATATCTTTTAGATTTTGTTGCATATTTGGGAGATATGGTACATATATTCTCCCATTGTTTCATTGTGATTTGCTTATCCAGTCTCTCCTCCCAGTCCTTTGTAACCTCCTCTGATTGATTCTTATAGTTATCGTGCAATATTTTATATGCTCTACTAATTATTCTTTTTTTAATGGAAGCTTCTGTTCTAGACTCTATTAAAAAACTCAGCTAGAGCTGGTCTTTCGGTTAGGACCTGCCTATTTCTTTCTCTTTGGCAATACTCTGATATCAGTCCCTGATAGGGAAGGAGATCTCTAACCTGCAGTCCAAATAAATTCTTGGCATCTTCCCAGTCTATCATCTTTCCCTCTCTAGTTATTTGCTCCCAATACCTTGGTTCCTTTGCCATTTTTGTCCAATAAGTTCTGGCCCCCTCTTACCTATTGTCTGTATCCCTAATTGCAGACATTCCTATTGGCAGAATCTCTTTTCATTATTCTCATGTTAGTTTAGCTCTTAGAATACTTTCTGCTACTCAGTGGTGGCTGGTGACTTCAAATTAAAGGGGGTCTGCAGGAGATAGCTGAATGGGTGGGGCCAATTGGAAGGGGTGTGGCCAACCAGAAATGGGTGGAGCTATGCTCAAAACCACAACAACAGGAACTTTAATTAAATACGTTGCCTTGGGTGCCAAATCATCATTATGAGTTCAATGCATTGGCTACATGACAACTTAATTAATATCTAGATGGAAACACAAAGGTTGTGAGGCATGAAAAAAATAATTAGCTTTTAAATACATTACTGGAATGCCAGTCAAAAGCAGTTCTAATATTTATATTCAGCTTTATAAAATTACCAAGTAACATGGTGAAAGCAGCAATCTCTGTGATACCCTCACTTGTAAAAATGTTTCTTATCCAAAAAAGACCTGCTGCCTGACAACAACTATCTACTTGTTTCATGGGGAAGACATGATCAAAGTAAAAAATGAACAGCAAACAAAAAACAAGCTCAAGATAAATTGTTTAAAGCATTACTGCACAAGTTTTAGACCACACATGATAGATTGGCATTCTGTTTAGATTATGGGTTAAGCCTGCAAAGATGACTGCAAGTCCCAAACAAATATAATGAGCTTCTGAAAATACTGTAATCCTGTCCTTTATTACAAATACTGTCATATGCATTTCAATACCTAAGGATTATACTTTATCTAGTTATGTAAATGTTCTCTGCATGGCAACAACAAAAAGGCTTTCAATGTTGGTAATTCTTTAACATTATGCTTATTAAAGCTTACTTGCATCTTACAATCTCTGACAAGCTTACCTGATGGTCATTAAAGCATTGCTACTTATACATCTCAACCTGGAAATATCAAAAATCTGGACAAGGCCCATGAAAAATAGGTACAAATCTGTACGCTGTTTAACATAAAATTTGCATACATAATTACGTAACCCCGCCCACCTCAATGGAATTGTGGGATACCAACTTTCAAACAGAAACTGACAGACAACCAAAATATAGCACCAGAGTCCCCCTGCAGCCATTCCAATGTTCTATTACCTGTCTATTTTGCCCCATTTACCATAAACACTAATGTGTGCATATTGCTTTACTTCTAAGATGATTATTTGGATTTTATTTTTACATTTTATAGCACAATGCACAAACACTAAGACATCTGCTAAACAAAGCAATACTGTCTCACAATGAAAATAGACTTGGCATTAAAACTTCTCTGCCCTTGAAACTCAGATTCATTGAAACAGCATTGAAACCCGCACACACCATATCCAAAGAAAATGCATCTGACCAGTGGTGGATAAAGATTAACTTTGGGCTGTTTTCAAATTATTGGCTCTGTGCACACAAAACAAGAAACAGCCTGGGTTGCTAGAAATTAAGGTATATACATAAATGTAAGGAATCAGATGCATAGTAAATTTCTTGAACAATTTAAACTAACAGTACTGAAAGAAGACAACTACTAACATAAATGTACGAAAAAGGAATAGTACGCAAACATTTGAGGCATTCCAGTTACCATGCTTTAAACTCAGAACACATCATGCTTATTAGAGTGTTTCTCTTAGCTGACAATATGCAATTGTACCTCAAATAAAGAAATAAAATACGAATACAACCAACAAATGTAAAAGGACCAAGAACTGCTGAAAGTGCCAACTGCACACAATAAGAGAAAGCTGGTAAAAGCAAGTTACAACTTTATTGTTGCAAAACACAATCCAAATAATTCCTAGTGAAGGTAAGCGCTTTCGGCAAGTTGAAATAACCCGCCTTCATCAGACAATTAGTGAAACAAGGGCAAAAACATTTTATACTAAACAATTAGAACAGCAGCCCAATGATATAGAGCCGCATTAGTTAATTAAGGTAGCTCCTTAGTAACCTTAAAGAGGTATGAGATTCCAAAAAACAGTTGAAAAGAAGCACTACGGACAATAAAATTACATTGCAGTAATAAATAATAATACAACCTTACAAACCAAGTAAGTGTACTTTAAATGCATAGAAACATAGATGCTAATGCGCATGAAATAATGCAGCAATAAAATAAGCAAGAGCACCAAAATTACTGCACAACTAAGGTAGAACACCCTGAAAAGTCCGGTGTTCGCCGTGCCTTCAGTCGACTACTACTGCAGGAAATTAAATCAAACAACCAAAATAAACAAAATGGACCTTTCAAAGACGTCTTGAATACATTGTTATATATGCAGCGATAAGTATTCAAAACTAAATTGAACATGATCAGCACTAGCCAAATTTAAACAGCAAAATAGACATGTAATAAAACTGCTATGTCATGTGCTAGTGGTAAATTAGACTTCAATGCTACGAAAGGTTAAATAGCTTTTCATGCTTGGAAGTTCAAATCAATCAAGTTGAAACTCAAAATAAATGCAAATGATACTGAAATAAATAAGTGTTCAAAATGTTTACCTATTATGGGAAAGCCATTTTAAAACACATTTTATTGACAGACCCTCATTAATACCAGGAGATATGTGAGCCCTGGTCCTAATCTGCCATAACAGCTCGTCCATTTCTAAACGCAATTGCCATGGTCCGCCCCTGATGTCGATGTCTCTCTGTTGTAAAACACAGAAGTGAAAGGAATGCCCTGTGTACTCTATACAATGTCTGGCTAGGGCATTAGTGACATCTTCCTTAATGATGGCATGTTGGTGTTCGTAAATTCTGCTTTTTAGCTTTCTCTCGGTTTTACCGATATAGAACGCCCTGCATAGGTCACAGAGTGCTACATAAGTCACCGCCTTGGACTCACAATTGTGATGTCCAATGACCCTGTATTCCTTACCATTGATGTTAAACTTATTCACTACCTTAATGTGTTTACATTGGGAGCATGCTCCACATCTAAACATACCATTAGGTCTGTTAGATGTATGATGTGGCCTTCTTTCCAAAATGCTTTTCATGTTCTCACCTCTTCTGTATGTGATCTTAGGAGATTCACCCAGAATCAGGCAGAGGGATCAATCATGTTTGATAATTTCCCAGTTTTTGTTGACAATTTCTTTGATTTTCAAAGAATCAAAGGAGTAAGTGTGTAAAAAGCTGGTCTTGAAGATAGTCCTGTCATGATTTGTGTCATCAACAAAAATAGGCCTGTCTTGGAGAGGTGTGGGGTCATCAAGGAATGTTGGAGTAGCATTACTATGTCCTAACAATAAAGGGACAAAATGACCTGAGTCACGTTTATGCGTGACCTCTGCTACTACTGCAGTTACAAAAGACCTTGGGTAACCCCTTGCTAAAAACATGTTAGTGAGGTTGTTACATTCTGCTAGAAAGTCATCTGAGTCAGTTACCATATGGGCAGCTCTAACTATCTGCCCTTTGACAACCGCTTTCTTTTGATGATATGGGTGGTTACTTGAAAAATGTAAAAAAGCGTTGGAGTATGTTGGTTTTCTATATATCCGACTTGTGAATCTTTGATTAACACTGTCCTTAGTTAATAAAATATCGAGATAGTTAATCTCACGATCCTGAATGTTGTAAGTAAATTCTAAAAAATCTGTTGTCTTTGTGATTGTATCTATGAATGTCGGAATCAACGCTTTTTCGCCATTCCAGATGCAAAAAATGTCATCCTGGTAATGAGTGTACCAGGTGACATATTGCATAAAGAGCTCATCCTTGAAAAGAAAGGTAGACTCCCAGTGAGCAAGCACTGCGTTGGCAAAGGTTCCACCACAAGGTGAACCCATGGCAACGCCCGAGGTTTGTAAATAAAACTTCCCTTCAAAGATAAAGAAATTGTTGGGTAAAACAATTTCCAACAGAATTTCTATGAGATTGCTGGTGTCATGTTCAGCATTTTTTGCCATCATGAACTCCCTCACCCATGCTAGGCCAATCTGTTGAGGAATGACAGTGTAGAGGTCCTTGACATCAACAGTGAGAATCACCATTGTGTCATTGTAAGGAAGCTTGTTAATGTCGCTTAAGAATGACCACGAGTCCTTACAAATGTGCTTCTCACTACTAATCAAGGGTTTCAAAACACTGTCTACATATTTCGCACATGCTTGGGTGATAGAACCTCTCCCATCTATGATGGGTCTGAAAGGAGGCACAACCAGACTTTTATGTAGTTTTGGTGTACCAAAAAATGCGGGAATTCTTGGGGCCGCCATGGTCAAATATTTAAAAGTGTCCAAATCAATGTAGCCCTCCAAGAAAAGGTCATTGAGTATGTTGTTAATTTTCCTATAAGCCCCATGGATCTCATTGAGAGATGACATTGCATAGGCCGGTGAATCAAGATGTTGGACCATATATTCTACGTATTTATAATGGTCCATGAAAACTATCCCCCCGCCTTTGTCTGGTTTCATAGCTCTTATGTGACAATCTTTTATTAAATGGATGAAATCCCTTTCCAAGGGGGCTATGTTAGGAAAATGCTTCTGGTTGTTATACATAACATGATTCTTAATGGCCCACATGTCCATCTCACACATTTTTTCAAAAAATTGCAAAGTGGGGTGTAGTGGGGGGTTATAAGAACTAGCTACCCTAAGTAGACTAACTGCAGTTGAATCATTACCCATAATACAGTTTAAATTGAGTTTACGTATAAAAACTTTAAGGTCAATAATCAACCTCCCTATGTCCATAGGGCGCCCTGGCACGAAAGAAAAATCCTTAGCAAGAAAGTCAATAATGTCCTGTGATATGACCAAAGAAGTATAGTTATACACAGTAAAGTCCCCGTTGGAGCTCTGGTACAATGTTGGATGAACAACAAAGTTCGTTAAATCTATCACCTCCTGCGACCACGTCTCCTGTTCCTCGGATTGGACTGAGGTTGAACACGGGGGCGATTGTTCCCCCGGTGATTGTTGACTACTTGAAAATCCTGATCGTTGATGTTGTTATGAAAATCAGGGTGGTCAGTTACTGGAGGGGTCAGCTCGTCTGCTGCAGGAGGAGGATTTATAGTGTTTCTGTGGTCGTTGGTGTTAAGTCTAGGGCTTCTTCTAACAGGTCTACTATTACCATTGTTGTTACTGGTGTTTGCGATATTGAACTGGGGAAGCTGAATATGATTAGAACCAGCTGTTGAAGAATCACTAGGGTTATTATTTAAACCCTGGGTAAGTCTGGGATAAGCGCATTTATTTGCGTAATCCTTGATGTCCCTAGCTAGTTTCTTTTTCTTATTAGAAGTTAATTTGACAAGGGTAGCGTCAATACTAGAAAAAATCCTACAAAATTCGTACTTGTAGCAAGGGAACTCAGCGTCTGATTTAATTTCTGCTTCCAATATTTCAATTTCCGATTTTAAATTACAGATGTCAGCAGTATAAAACCCTATTAAGGCTAGTAAAAATTCGAACCCTTGTCTATCAAAGAGTTCGATCAACTCATGGTAAAAAGGTATAGCTTCTGTTAAACCAGCTGGGAAACGCCATTGGCGTAGTCCTTTAGGAATGACTTTTTTTCTAATGCATTCCTGAAGATATGCTGTCTCCAACTGTAATTTTTTTACATTTAAACAGTTTTACATCAAAGGTATCAATTTTACTATCCAAGTTCTGATTGTCCACAACCAGAGACTCAGGGTTATTATCTTGCATGTTGTTACTGCTTGTGAAAAAGCTATTATTGTCTAAGAAGTTTTTAATAACTGGGATCCCATCCACATAACGAGTGCCAGTCGCAATCGTTCTTGTATGTGCTGCAGGTTGGACTGGGTCCCTTAAGGATGGATTATTAGGAGCTAAAAGGTGCTGCTGTGTACCTGTAAATTAAGGTAGTGAATAAGTTTAACATCAATGGTAAGGAATACAGGGTCACTGGACATCACAATTGTGAGTCCAAGGCGGTGACTTATGTAGCACTCTGTGACCTATGCAGGGCGTTCTATATCGGTAAAACCGAGAGAAAGCTAAAAAGCAGAATTTACGAACACCAACATGCCATCATTAAGGAAGATGTCACTAATGCCCTAGCCAGACATTGTATAGAGTACACAGGGCATTCCTTTCACTTCTGTGTTTTACAACAGAGAGACATCGACATCAGGGGCGGACCATGGCAATTGCGTTTAGAAATGGACGAGCTGTTATGGCAGATTAGGACCAGGGCTCACATATCTCCTGGTATTAATGAGGGTCTGTCAATAAAATGTGTTTTAAAATGGCTTTCCCATAATAGGTAAACATTTTGAACACTTATTTATTTCAGTATCATTTGCATTTATTTTGAGTTTCAACTTGATTGATTTGAACTTCCAAGCATGAAAAGCTATTTACCCTTTCGTAGCATTGAAGTCTAATTTACCACTAGCACATGAAGTAGCAGTTTTATTACATGTCTATTTTGCTGTTTAAATTTGGCTAGTGCTGATCATGTTCAATTTAGTTTTGAATACTTATCGCTGCATATATAACAATGTATTCAAGACGTCTTTGAAAGGTCCATTTTGTTTATTTTGGTTGTTTGATTTAATTTCCTACAGTAGTAGTCGACTGAAGGCACGGCGAACACCGGACTTTTCAGGGTGTTCTACCTTAGTTTTGCAGTAATTTTGGTGCTCTTGCTTATTTTATTGCTGCATTATTTCATGCACATTAGCATCTATGTTTCTATGCATTTAAAGTACACTTACTTGGTTTCTAAGGTTGTATTATTATTTATTACTGCAATGTAATTTTATTGTCCGTAGTGCTTCTTTTCAACTGTTTTTTGGAATCTCATACCTCTTTAAGGTTACTAAGGAGCTACCTTAATTAACTAATGCGGCTCTATATCATTGGGCTGCTGTTCTAATTGTTTAGTATAAAATGTTTTTGCCCTTGTTTCACTAATTGTCTGATGAAGGCGGGTTATTTCAACTTGCCGAAAGCGCTTACCTTCACTAGGAATTATTTGGATTGTGTTTTGCAACAATAAAGTTGTAACTTGCTTTTACCAGCTTTCTCTTATTGTGTGCAGTCGGCACTTTCAAAAGAAATAAAATACTCCATACTTCATTAGTTGCCTTGAGCTGCTAATCAAATTGGGGTTGGCTGGACCATAGTCAGGGCTTTACCTCTTTACGCCACCAGAGCTGCTGCAATGTAATGTTTTGTGCTTTAACTGTAATATATATATATATATATATATATATATATATATATATGTGGGTCTACTTCTAAAGAACGAACCGATGATTCCCCGGCACGTGGAAAACGAAGACCAAACGACCGACAGGTAAGTTTACCGACAGGGTGATTTGCCGACAGCGGAAAGACCGACAAGGGTAATGTGCGATCGCGACTCGGTAAGTGTGCGACAGTGACGGCATTAGGAGCGGTGAGGTAAGTGTGCGATATTGTGGGATTTCGGGTTAGGCTGTGGGAAAGGTGAGTGTGTGTAAGTGTCGGAGTTAGGGTTCGTGTAAGGTAAGTGTGTGATAGTGAGGGACTGTAGTTTAGGGACGGGTTACGTGAGTTAGGGTTAGGGTGCAGGTAGGTGAAGTGTGCGATAGTGTCGGACCTTGGGCTAAGGGTGGGTTAAGTGAGTTAGGGTTAGGGTGCAGGTAGGTGAAGTGTGCGATAGTGTCGAACCTTGGGGTTAGGGGTGGGTTAAGTGAGTTAGGGTTAGGGTGCAGGTAGGGTGAGTGTGCAATAGTGTCGGACCTTAGGGTTAGGGTTTGGGTTAGGGCTAGTGGGTATGTTATGTAGTGTGGTGTGTTGTTTACGTTCAGTGTGTGGTGTTATGGTGTTCGGTGTTTTGCATTGTCGGTTTTGTGCGTTGTCGGTTATCTGGCGTTGGTGATTTTTGTGTCGGCGAAGTAGCGTTTCGGGCTTTTAAAGTAGACCCATATATGTATATATATATATATGTGTGTGTGTGTGTGTGTGTGTGTGTGTGTGTGTGTGTGTGTGTGTGTGATTGTGTACGTTTTTTAATATATGCAGTGTCTGCTTGCTTAAATGAATGTCTACTATGTACGCTGAGTTTGCAAGGGGCTTTGTGCTTAATTAGTGTTTTACGATCACTTGTGTTCCTGTGATTACAGCTATAGACAAAATGCATTCTAATACACACACACACACACACACACACACACACACACACACACACACACACACAGAAATAAGGCAAACATGGTGGAGATAGACCAAATCGTTTTCAAAGCGAACAGGAAAACTGAAGCATTATATAGCAAACTGCACAATATTATCACATCTTACAGTTTTCCAAAAACTGCAAGGCAGACAAGTCATAACCAAACAGTAACAAATCTTGCATAATTACATTATGAATTTAATGATATCACACTTTTTGTCTGCAAACTTCAGCACCTGACATCCCCCAAAAAATCATGCCAAAAGAACATCGTGTGACACTTGCATATCAAATAACATATGACATAAGCTGAAAAGGGTCATCAAACAATGGTACAAGCAGCTATGTTTATTAACATAATTTTCGCAGTCCGCTACTATTTTTCGCATCTGCAAAATGGCTCTGTGCCGAAGGAACAACAAAATATTTCATATCTAATTTGAGGAGAGTTATATGCTATAGTTCAAAAAGCAAATGCACTTCACTGTTAGAAATTATAATTGTATTAGCATCTACTATGATATGGTTAGTAATTGTAGTTGTTCTTCAAGTAAACCTCCTGTAAAACCCAGACACATAAACAGTTAATTTATACGCATCTGTAAAGTGTTCCACACAAACTAAAGAATATCTCTTCAGCCAGAACGCCGCTTGCAAGCCAATAAACATTATAGAACAATAAAACATGTTCCTACCCAGTTCTCTGAGCAGCCTAATCTCCGCAGATAGACCCATTTGATATACAGAGCCAGAAGAAATAAAGCGCTTTTGAAAATGAAACGAAAGCGCTAGTTTGGATAAATGTTTCCCGCTGTACTTGCAGATCATGGAAACTCATTCAAAAAAATGAGCCAGCCGGAAATGTGGAGCCCTTGAACTAAATTCTGACAGGCTGGTAGCCCCAACGGAGCTGACATCATCGCGCACGCGATGATGTCAGCTAAAAAAATGGGGAAAATTTAAAAATAAAAAGCTGGGAAAAAAGTCAGAAATGGAGGGGTGCCACTCGGGAATCATGGCACCCCATTATTTGGACCCAAAACCCAGTAAAAAACGAGTAATTCGGGACAGTTGGGAGGTATGCTACTTAAACACAGAGCAACAGGGCACTGCAACAGCATGCATTTTCGTAATAATATTAAACATAAATCAACAGTATAAAAATATGACAGAAAACCAGAACATTCTGCAAAATCAAGGACAGATGAAAAGCCATGGTTATACTTGTGTACCTTGGATGGGGGAATACTCTGCACACTTACACTGCATAACTGCTCCTTGCCTTGCTTGGACACATACAGAGCCACTACAATGGGGAGTGGGGTGCAACAAGTATGTCACAATTTGAAATGTCTCTGGCTGACGGTGATGGCTCTGACACTCATACCTCTCAAACTCAGAGCAAGAAATCTGGACAAAGCCATACACAGAAGTGGGACACAGGCCCAAAAATAAGAACACTTTTTAAATATTACTCTTATAAACTTAGAAAGATAATAGAATAGTAGTAGGACTTGCATTAGTATCAATTTTCTGAAGGGTATGAAATCTGAAAATCATATGTCTGCCATTATTTTCTAACTTCAATCTTTAATTTGCCACTAATTTGCCAGAAAACCATACTTTTATGAAAAATTGACCAAAAATATATGGCAGAAATCTGGACATTCTGCAAAAATCTGTACAGTTGAGAGGTATGAGTTCAGACCCAAGGGTTTAAGTGACTTTACCAGCCAAAGCACATATCTGGAAAAGGCAGTCTGCACTGGAATGTTTGGCCCCACTTTTATTTTCTACTGTAGAAGTAAGATTTACAGAGCAGCAGCAGAGAATAAACACATTCTTGCATAGAGGTGTCATGATAAATAAAGAGAGTAAGCTATGCTATTGTTATCATAAGAGAAAGTAGGTAAGCAAGGTTAGCTTTGAGCTAGTGTTTCAGTAGAGAGGCTGCAAAAAGCTATTTTAAGACCCAGTAGTTATATTCTTTGTTGTGGATTATCCACTTTAAGAGGGCATGAACTGTGATTAGCATAATGCCTAACACAGGGACTTCCCATTTTATGCCAAGACAGTCTTTAACCACTAATTGATATTTGATGACTGACTTCACTCTGGCTGTTGAAGCTGCACCAGTGGCTTCTGCCTTCTTTCGATTTTGGTCATATCACTGATGATCTTTCCACTGAAGGAATTGTACTTTGTAAAACTCAGAAAGTACTGTTTTTGTGGCTGCACTCCCCTTGTTATATTTGTCCATGATGTTGCTCACTATATAGTTAGACGTAAACACCTAGAAAGCAAAAATTTCATAAAGCAAAATGTGCTAAATCAAATCTATGACAGTCTGCAGTGGCATGATTACTGATTAGATGACTGATTCCTTACCCCCTTTCATAGTGTAGTATTACCTCATCCTTATTTCCCACCTGCATGGAAAGTATTATAATAGCACCTATATGCCATAAGGTCAAGATGTTTAGTCTCTGCTATTGCTCTATAAAATCTATTACTGCAACTTATGACATAACATTTGTGTTGATTGCTTGCATCTTTCTCACAATGGCTATGCAGTATTGCTAATATTCGTATAATGCTATGCTTTGTATATTGTCTGCTGTCATTTACCATATGGCCCAGCATTTGCTGAAAAGGGTCTTGCACCAGCTCACTAACCTGGTTAACAAACAACAAATAAAAATATAAGAATGTGTATATCTTTACCTGCATCTTTCTCTTCTTTCTCATATATATATATATATATGTATATATATATATATATATATATATATATATATATATATATATATATATATATGTATATATATATATAAAACAAATAAAACTCACAGCAACAATGAAAATGAAATAATCCACAACTCTGCAGCACTGTCACTCTGGACAATGAGGATACCAAAATTCGGCAAAATTTTCACAATAATGGCAATGAAATACCAATACTTTATTAAAACCCAACATGCCTGGTTGAGCACTTTCATCTAATTACACAAAGACTTCATCAGAACCACACAAGAATGACATGTATCTTTAATATAGGAAATTAAAAACAATTAAACAATCAGACAACCATTAATAGCTTAACAGCCATATAAAAAGTCACATTCAGTGTGATTTCCCCCTACAAAACTCAAGTGAAAATAAAAACGCTGTCAAAAAAGCCATCACTTAATCATACACTCAGTTATAACATACTCAGTACTAAAGTGTTCTCATTTAAACCAGGGGGAGTCCATAGAATTAAGGCGAAGTTGCCATAACAGTTCTTTTACTTCTAAAATTGTTTCTAAAGGGCCACCCTGTGAAGAATTGAGCAGCTTTTCTTTTAAAGCAAACTTAAAAGAAACAAATTGTCTACAACTGAGCATGTGTTTATACAACACTGCTGTGTCTCCTAGCTCCAGTCGCTAACGTGGACGCTGCCCTCGGTATTTATCCCTCCCTACTGTGGGACTCTACCTAACTTCAGTATCCCGCCCTGAAAGCGGCAAATACTAACTGTATCTACTCACCAAAGGAAAGCGACGGGAAAAGTCCTCATCACTCTCAGTTACTTGCTAACAAAGTAACGCTTTAAACAAGACGCTGCCCTCGGTATTTATCCCTCCCTACTGTGGGACTCTACCTAACTTCAGTATCCCGCCCTGAAAGCGGCAAATACTAACTGTATCTACTCACCAAAGGAAAGTGACGGGAAAAGTCCTCATCACTCTCAGTTACTTGCTAACAAAGTAACGCTTTAAACAAGGTATGCGACCTTAAGTTGCGTTTTAAAGACCTTATAGTGAATATTATACACTCGTAGTCTCAACGCTAGCCCTGGGTAAAGGAAAACTGGCAGTAAATTAAAAAGCACCCTGTATCACAAACAGCAGTCATATAGTTTATTTACCTGAAGCATAGCGTGCTTAGTAGCACTGTTCTACCATAGTTTACTGTGTCAGTATAGTTGCAAATCACAGGATTACCATTAGTTTTTTTCTTTTTTCATACCTGGTTTAACATTGAAATTAAAAACCTGGGAATCAGGATTATCCCCGCTCCTCCCACTATTATTGGCTAATACGAGGTTATTTATAACCCATTTCTTGGCGCCATTTTACCATATACTGCTGTGTCTCCTAGCTCCAGTCGCTAACGTGGGTATGTACAGCCATTTCAACAGCATATTTAATGGCTTATTACTCTGTATCATTATACTGTTGTTGACTGTTATTGAAATTTAATATCTGCTCAACGTAGCGACTTCTGTGATTCTTTAACTATCGCATTTAGTAAAGTGCACTGTGAACTGTTGTATCATACAAAGTACTACGCTGTGTTTTATCCTGTGATTCTTAACTACCTACGTACACTGGATTGGATTTTATATGACTAACACTGTTTTATTAGCTAAAGTTGCATTGTAGTGAAACTAATCTGATGCTATATATTGCTTATTTGTTTCATTATCTGTAAAGTTTAAACAGCTACATTATGTTGCCTTTCTAATCTCTCTCCCACAGACGCTGCCCTCGGTATTTATCCCTCCCTACTGTGGGACTCTACCTAACTTCAGTATCCCGCCCTGAAAGCGGCAAATACTAACTGTATCTACTCACCAAAGGAAAGCGACGGGAAAAGTCCTCATCACTCTCAGTTACTTGCTAACAAAGTAACGCTTTAAACAAGGTACGCGGCCTTAAGTTGCGTTTTAAAGACCTTATAGTGAATATTATACACTCGTAGTCTCAACGCTAGCCCTGGGTAAAGGAAAACTGGCAGTAAATTAAAAAGCACCCTGTATCACAAACAGCAGTCATATAGTTTATTTACCTGAAGCACAGCGTGCTTAGTAGCACTGTTCTACCATAGTTTACTGTGTCAGTATAGTTGCAAATCACAGGATTACCATTAGTTTTTTTCTTTTTTCATACCTGGTTTAACATTGAAATTAAAAACCTGGGAATCAGGATTATCCCCGCTCCGCTCACCCTCGCTACGCTCGGGCTCTCTCCGCGCCCCACCCTGCCCCCGTATCCCACCCGCCCCCGGTACCCCTACATTTTTAGTTAGGTAACCACACCTCCTCATTACTTTACTAGCCATTCACAATCTCTTATAAATTTATCCCCTCCCCATCCTCCTAAAAGAAGTGAATAAAAATTTTTCTAACCACCATGAATATGGGAAAAATAGCAATCCTGTGCTTTTTATTACCTCTGTTAGTTAGTTTTTACCACATTAGTAAATATGAAGACCAACCATACATAGGTTACCATTTCCCCAGAAAACAAACAACAACCTCAGGATCTCAAATTGCTCTTAAATTCCACTACCAACAGTCCTACCTTTTTAAAACTAATATCATCCACTACCACCAAAGCAAATTTAACCTTAACTATCATAAAAACAAGCAATCCCAGAAACTAGTACAAAAATTCTTAAAACTCCTAGAATATATCAGTAAAAATATCACTAGGGCTGGAGATATCCACCCCAATCCTGGCCCCATATCAACAAGCAATCCGGACTGTCCTGTGAATCCCCCAACGACATCCCATTCGCTACAAATTTTCCACCTAAATATTAGAAGTGTCAACAAGAAAGTGCATAATTTACATGCACTCCTAGATACTTACCTACCAGATATAATATGTCTAACTGAAACATGGCTAAAGCCAGAGATCAAAGATAATGAACTCATCCCACCTGGATATAACATATATAGGAATGATAGAAATAAAAAAAAAAGGTGCCGGCGTCGCTGCACTCTTTAAAACTAACCTTAACGTTACCATTAATCCTACCCAACCACCGCAATTCTCTAATGCTGAAATACTCGCTTTAAAAATTCACTTGAATAAAGAAAAAAGTATTAACCTAGTTGTTATATATATCCCTCCCGGGAATAACGCCTATACATTGGAGAATATATTAAGCTGGCTAATGAATAACTATCCACAAGAAACTATAATTATGAGTGACGTTAACATTGATTGGTACCTATGCTCTAATGATAATAACCCCACTAACATTAACCTTCATGGTTTCTCACAAATTATTACTACATCCACCAGAATGGGTAACTCTAAACAAAAAGAAAGCATTCTTGATTGGATCCTTATAAACAGTCACCCACATACATATATGTCCGGAACCCTGCCTAATGAAATTAGTGATCACCTTATTACATATATTACTAAAAATAAACCAGACCACTCCACTGTCCCAGTCTATAGATCTGTAAGAAACAAAAAAAACTTTGACCTCACAAAATTTAAAAATGAGCTGCAATCCTGTAACTGGACACCACTCAAATATCTTCCCCTAGATGAAGCAGTAGAATACTTCAATACCACTTTCCTATCCATATTAGATACCACGCCCCCAAAAGACTCATCAAAACTAAAACAAAGATTGCCCCTTGGCTCTCAACTGAATCCAAACTTAAATAAAACTCAGAAATAAAGCTTGGAATACCTGGCGTACAACCAAATCAATCCTAGACCGTACGAAATTCCAACAACTAAGAAATGTAACGAAAAAAGCCATAGTAACTGACAAAAAAAACTTTTATTGTTTGTTACAGAATAAGCACCAAAATAACCCTCAGAAATTCTGGGCAGGCTTGAATAACCTTCTCCACCCAGGTAAATCATCTACTCCAACTCCTGAAACAGCAATGGATAAAGACCCCATAGAAATAGCCAATACCTTTAATACGTTCTTTACAAACATCATCAAAACCTTAGCCAACCAACTATCCTCCAACAACCCACCGGTCATGGATAAGTTACCACAACCTTTAAATACCTTCTTCCTAAAAAGTGTCCCTACATCTTCAATAAGAGCCCTTTTACAGAAACTTAAGCCATCTACCCCCTCTGCAGACCTACTTCCAGCAGAATACCTTCAAAAAGATGCAGATGTTATAGCCTATCCGGTTTCTATCCTCATTAATCGAACTTTCTCTGAGTCAGCAATACCATATTTATGGAAAATATCCCACATGATACCACTCCATAAAGGGGGGACATCCACAGAATTATCTAACTATAGGCCCATAGCTTTAATGTCCCCATTAGCCAAAATTATGGAAAGATGTATGCATAAACAGCTACTCCACTATCTTATCCATAACAACCTCCTAACCAGTTCCCAGCATGGTTTCAGACCCAAACACAGTACCACAACTGCCCTTCTCTCCTTCACTGACACAATAAACTATAACCACAATGACAAGAAAGTGTCCTCAGCCCTCTTTCTAGATCTATCAAAAACATTTGATATGGTCAACCATCAACTACTCTTGGATACCTTAAAAAATCTCTGCCTGGATAACTTGACACTAGATTGGTTTAAAGCCTACCTCTCAGACAGGAAACAAGCAGTATTGTGGCAGAATACTCTCTCCACATTATTACCAAATACCATTAGGGTCCCTCAAGGGTCCATTTTAGGGCCACTTCTTTTCTCGGTCTTCATTAATGATCTCCATACAGTCATTCCCGAGGCCACCTGTATTCAATATGCGGACGACTCAACACTGGTTTGTTCGGAGATATCTCCTGACAGACTACTAACTAAAACCCAAAGTTGCTTTACCAAAGTCGAAAACTGGCTATTAGGTCGTCAGTTAATCTTAAATCCAAAAAAAAACTAAATTATTACTCTTTCAACCAACCCACAAAAATCATCTTATTGATGTCTCTATAACATCCAAAAATGGTACCATCATCTCCCCAGACCCTCACACGAAATTGTTAGGAGTTACTATTGACAATAAACTGAAATTTGACATGCATATCAACCTAACCATCAAAACAGTAAACAAAAAATTAGGATCGCTATATAGAATTAAAAACTTCCTAACACCAAGTACTAAAGTGACCATTGCCTGAACACATTTGCTCTCCACCCTTCTTTATTCATCTGCAATATTTACTAATCTTAACAAAACCATACTAGATAAACTATCCAGCTCATATAATCACATAGCTAGATTTGCAGCAGGAACTCCATATAGGACCCATCATTGCACCAACCTAAAAACCCTAAAATGGATTGAACTCCCCAACCTTGTTAGAGTTACCCAACTCACTGAGGTACATAAAATTCTCAAAAACCCCGACAAATGTCCCTCACTTCAGAACTTAGTCCTTCCATATTCTAATCTTAACAGTCTACGTTCCGTGAACAGACCACTCTTAAAAATGGTCAAAGCTTATAACACAGGAGGAGACGCACTCTTTCCAAACGCTGTAGGAAAAGTCTGGAACTCTCTTCCCACCAGTATTCTTTCTACTACCTCTCTACCCCAATTCAAAAAACAACTGTTTCACCACTTTCAGAAGCACTGGCTTTGCCAATGCTCATCTCCTGACTGACATTTCCTAGTCTCTGATATGGATTCCCTTCCTTTAAAAAATTCCATGTCCCCCTGAATTTCTATCCTGTAAAATCTCTACTAGAATTTTCCTTTGTCCTCAGTCTTTTTTCTCATACGCATAGCTTACTTCTTTCCTCATGATCAAGATTTTTTCTCCTTGTTCCTTTCTATCACCTGAACCTTTGAAATTGAAACTATCTATAGAATATTACTATTAATGATACTATGTCACTACCTTATTCTTGCTTCTATCTCATTCCTATTAAAGTATTGCCTGAATCTCATTTTATATCTAGTATGTTAACAACTGAATTTTCAATTTGAGTGCCTGTTTGACTCTTGTCTGTTTAACTCTCTGTATTTTTTAAAATTTTGGAGCTGTCTGTATTTTGTATAATTATGGAGCTTTTCTCCCCGGGCCTCCGCTGAAAAAGGACATGTATCCAGTCGGATTTCTCCCAGTTAACAAATGTAAAATAAAATAAATAAATAAATAAATATTACCATTACACTTTTAATGTTGTTAAGGTGCTCAGAAAATTCTTCTTTTAACCACACTCTCAGTTTGTCCAACATAAAATGAAGAACAAGTAAAACATACTGCAATGTAAATGACTCTGCTAGAGTTGCAGTCACATCTATCTACTAATTTAATTTTACTACCTATAGATCCAACTGATATAACCGTAGACTCCAAAATGGAACTACAAGGGTTATAGCAGCCGCACTTCGTTTTCCCATTATTTCTATTTGAAAGCAATGGCTTAGATGATGCCTCAAAATATTGTTTTAATTTTTTACCTTTCTTGAAAACAAAATTCCCTATCTGACTTAAAAATGTCCCAAAACTTGGTGATCATTTATACAACTTGGTTTATAGAACAGTGGTATTCCAGTACTATACGTCTGGACCTATTGTTTGAGTTCTTTGCTGAATCAACTAAAGCTGGACAACCTAAAATAAGGTGAAAACAACCGCTTCTATTTTCACACACCTCATTCCTAATACTCAACACAAAATCAGGATGATAACCTGACCTATCTCAGAAATCAATCTTAGCTAGGAAATCACATTCAAACTTAAACACCTGGTCATCTGAAATCATCCTGGACAATCGAACAAACTGACCTTTGACCAGGGACTTCTGATGCATAGGATGGGAACTATTGAAATGCAAATACGTGTTTGAAAACATAGATTTCCTGTAGATGTTAGAATGAAAAGTCCCATCAAGCCAATTTATACAAACATCCAAATAATTCACTTTATTTAAAGACACTGTATAAGTGAATCTTAAAAAGGCTGTGGAAGTATAACAATAATGAAAACTTGTAGCCGCTCAAAATATTCTAAATTAAAAAAAAAAAAAAAAAAATCATCCAAAACCAAAAGTAGTAAACCCAACACTTTTCAAACTCTGAACGAAACAAAATTTGTTGTTCCCACCATTACATAATTAAACTGGCAAATACGGGGGCGCAAACAGTCCCCATGGCAGCAACACCACACTTCTGTCTATAAAATTCACCATCAAAGCATAAAAAATTGTATTTCAAAACAAACTCCATGAGCCTAACAAATTCATGTTTCACATAACAGCTCTGGAATTGTTAATATATCTGTTGTTGCTGCCGGTTCACAAAATGTTTCGGCAGTTAACACCCACAGACAAAATCAAGATATACTATTTCAGTCAGTGATGACTCAACTGAAATCTGTCTGGCATGGTGCGGCACCTACCTCAGTTTATCTCCTTCAGTTCATGAAGAAGAAAGTAACTCTTTCTTTTCCTCTGTTTGCCTACAAATGCAAGCCCAAAAAAAAAAAGTTTCTGTTTGTTTGCTTCTTTCAGACTTTCACCGACCAAGAACCAATGACAATGCCGGTATCCACTATCAATCGATCCTCAACCTATTGTCTTTCTAACTCCTAAGGCAAAACAAGTACTACCAACCTAGTGCTACTGATTTGGTTCTCGGTCTTTTTTGAGAGCGAGAACCAATCAGTAACAATCCAGCCGTCCACGTCACGTACATGTCTGCGGACGTGGCAGTCCGAACCCCCTTCTAATTTACTGTGCAGTTAAACCACATAGACGTCTGAGCACCACACTGATGCATTTTCTTTAATCTGGACTGCCTTTACAGCAGTCAGATAGTAAGATACGGTCTAAAAAAAAAAAAAAAAAGAAAAAAAACGGAACTTGACGAGCATGCGTTGTTTGCAGACTCACTTAAGTTTTTTATTTTTTTTTATTATGTGTCGATAAACTTCCATCTTTTTCCCGGGAGGGCTGCAGTCCTACAGTCCAATGGCATGAGCCACCCCTGCTGCTACTTCATGCATATAATATTCTGCATGATTGCTGTTGATCTCCTTAAAGTCCTGCATCCAGAATCCCAGTCTCTCCTTGTTTTTTGAGTTCCCCCTATGTTACATCATCATCCCTTTCCACTTTGAATTATAGTTTTCTGTTTCTGCTGTGTATAGGATTCTTATATAAATTCTTATGCAATGCAGAAAACTCAGGACATTGCAGTGGACAGAAATACCTCACAGGTGAGCAACCAATACTGAAGCAGTTGACAGAAGTCGATATTGCTCCCCTAGCAGGAAGCCCAGCCCTTTGACATTTGTAGCAAGCAGCTGCTGTAGTTCACAGTTCATATCACAGACAAAGCACTACAGCACTTAAGGGGAAAAAAATGCTTCTTCTTTTATATTGTTGTGCTTGTATGAAGCAGTTGCCACAGCTTATACAACACCAAGAGTGCCATAATGCTGACTTAAGAGAAAAAAAAAATCTTCTCTACTTTTAAACTGTAGTAAGTAGTTGCTGCAGTTTATACCACACAAAGAGTATAACAGCAGTCAGTTCTGACCACAAATGCAGTGTTGGCATTTATTTCTAAATGCATGTGTGCACTGAGAAGTGACCTTGATCAGCTGATCATGCTCCCTAATACTTTGGGCCCACAGCAGCTCTCCCCTTCACCTTGCCCTAGCCTTACTACTGATTATAGCATGTATCTTATTATTCTATCTTTTTTATGCTATGATCCATTGTTATGAACCAGGCACTGTCACTCTTGCACTGCTACAATGTTTTTTTCCGTTTGCTGCCACAACTGTATCTCTGCTCCTCCATTGCAGGTTTCCTTCCTGCCATGTTATTTGCACCACGTCCTGTCATGGCATTGTCTGATTGCATCACAGTGTTAAGATATTGATGATGCTGTCTCAAACATGGCTGTGTCATGTACTCTGTAAGCACAGTGTTCATTCAGGTGGAGATGGGCATTTAGCACCACAGCTTTATACACTTCTGAATTGCTTCACCCTCTTAGCCTCCAGAATCTGCATAGTCTATGTTGCTCGTTTGCATGGAATTTTTCATTTACATGTCATTATGCACTCTTTACATAAACTGAATGTCACATAATTTTGACCATTGTGTTTCTTGCATCCAGTGTCTTTGGATAATACACACCCTGCATATGGCCACTGCCCTTGTTATTTTGAACTCTACATTGTTCAACCCCTCTATGAATTTCTAGCACTAGCTTTGAGAAGCATGCAGTATGTAGCACTTCTATCAGCAAGCTCATATTGAAACCACACAATCTAATTGGCTTGTGTGTTTCTAATTATAAATTATAATATGTCACTTTAAAAATACTGTATTAAAAACTTAAGGGAAATAATTATATTTTTCCACAATGAAAAAATAATGCAATGAAAACTTGAGGTAAAGTGTGGTTATATTTTAATGCAAAATCTTTTTATATAGTGAAGCAGTGAGATGTTAACATTTTTCAGTCCATGGGTTTCTCCACTTCATTAAACATTGCTACCTTTTCGTCACACTTCAGTGAATATATCCTCACACTTCTAATCAGTCATGCACAATGGCACAATGATAAAAAAGGCTTAGTCATTGCATCTGCATTCTGACAAGCAACAGCATACATGCAGCTAAGAAGATACATATGAACTGTAAGCAACTTTTAATTCATAAGGATACTGCAGTCATTGGCAGCCCCATGGTAATAATGATATTGATCTGTCACTTTCCTGTCCCAAAAATCAAGTACACAAATATATATGTGTGTGTGTGTGTGTGTGTGTGTGTGTGTGTGTGTGTGTGTGTGTGTGTGTGTGTGTGTGTGTGTGTCTGTATACACACACACACACACACACACACACACACACACACACACACACACACACACACACACATAGCTAGGAGCACTGTAAAATATTGAACACTTCTCACTTAAGGCATTGATAGAATACACAATTTTGTAATATTTATATATTCTAAAGAATACGAAATCTGCATCTGTAATGGCTGACTATATTTACTAAATGTAATATTCCCTGTAATACCACAGGAAGCTGTATTTTGTGGTCAAATTAGGAAAACTTAGCAGTTGTACTACAAAGATTTGTTACGAAATACCATAAGGCATTAATCGTTATTGCTGTGTTTGTCCATGGCTACAGTATGTTAAGTAATATCTGCCAGGATACATGGTAATGCTTTTCATGATTCAGGGAGAGCACATTTTTTTCTCCAGAAAACATTTTACATGCAATAGTGATTTCCTCAAGCCCTTTAACCAAAGTATCCTTGTCATATCAATAAAAATGCATTTGTGTTTAGCATGTTTCCACATGCCAGAGTATCCATCTTAGTCATACCTAGCAGCAACCTATTGTACTTGGTGTGTGTGTCCTTCTCTTCTTTTACAGAGCTTCTTAGCTGTCATGCACATTATACTCACACATATGCTATGCAGTCTTGTTAGATCACATTTACCTATGTATGAATAGCAATAGCTCAAATCACTGCACTTTTCATGAGATATGATTCAATGCTTTAACCATCGTCTTAGTTTCTTTCATCTAACAAAGGAGTTTCTGGACAAATAGTTCTGTCTTCTTAATGAACATTTCAGGTAATTGTGCTCACTTTGATACTTTAACCACTGGAAGTGGATAAAGATGCCAAATCACTCTGCTCAATTAATTTCCCTTCAGTTTCACCTGTACTCTACTTTACTCTAACATTATGCTTGTTCTTTTACAACAATAATAGGCATACAGAGTTACATGAAACAGTGAATATAACAGGATAAGTTAAAGTACTAGGTCCTTGTTGCCCTAGTAATTATACTAAATGCGCATTTTGATGTTGCAGGACATCACATCAATGACAGATTTTCCCCAAGCTATGAGACATCCCTGTCCTTCTAGGTATGGGAAACAGCATGTGTTCCCCTGTGATCAGTAAGGATGTCCATTGTATATTAATCATCATCACCTGAAAGCTGTTTTTGTACTGTTACTTACAAACTAGAAACCGTAAGGCCATATGAATGCATATGAGCAGATGACTGAAATGATAGAGAAGTATCTGAAACTTGAAGGCCATGTGACATGCTGCATGCACCTAGCATTTCTGTTACTGTGATTCTTAAAGAAATACTATCTGTACACATGCATTAAATACCTCCTCTTTGGACTTGGTTTTCAGTTTTTATTGCAAACGTTTATATTAACTATACCAAACTGTTTATTTCACATGGAACACATTTGAAACTCAAAGCAATTTAAAAATGTAAAAAAGTGTGTTCTAAATTATAAATAGCACCTGTAGTTTGAGTCTTTCCTATCAAAACATGTTTTGAAATCATGCCGCCTTGTTAGAGTTTTTTAGATGAGTAAATGTAACACGTGACATAATATTACTGGTTAATGATGTTTCAAAGGAATACAAAATCACATTCTGAATAATATTGTACAATCAGTTCTACCTCTCAAGTGTAAAGCATTTTGCAGAATTTGATGAGTTTACCTCATATGTTTGTCCTTGCTCTTTGTATAACGTTTGATTTTCTTAAAAATCACTTATGATAATGTCAGAAATTAGCTTCAAGGTTCTTTTTGGTCGGAAAATATATGCTGATTCAAAACTCATATATTGCAACAGCAATGATCTGTGTACAGCACTATTATTTTGGCCCTTACATTTAGCCTTGCACCTCTCAGATTTATTCAGTTCCTCATAAAGTCATAGCTGGCTGTGGTAGTATAGCTCATTAATAGTATAAACTGAGCCTAAAGAAAGATTATATGCTCTTGCATGTAGGGTCGAGTAGAGGACGAACTTCTATTGTGAAAAATAAAAGAAAATGGAGGTCCTTTTTCTGACTATCTGCTATGATTTTAATGCTCAGTGGTTGAAAGGTATGGCAAAAATCTATCATTCCATTCATTTAAAAACAGTATTAGAGTAATATTTAAAAATTGTGCCTGCTTTGGTCCTTTGTCCCTTCATAACTTTTGGCTTTATCCAGAATTCTTGATCAAAGGAGTTGAGCGGTATGCATCCAGTCATAGTTCTCACCTTCTTTGCTCAAGAGAATTTGGGTTAATGTGTTGACCTCACAGAGAAGATGCACAGGGTTTGATTTTCACCAAGGGAAATGACTAGGATTAAAATAGTCCTTGAGGGCAACTAGCCTAGTATTTATCTGTTAAAGAAAAAATAATGGGGTACAAAGGGTCAAAATTAATGACAAGGTTTATGTACTACTCGAATTCAATTAAAAAGGTATTATAACATAAGGTTTTGCATCAAGACACATTTTCTGAACCAAAACTAGAATGAAATTCTAATACCTGATATTACTGACTGAACTAAATAACCTTTGCATACATTAAATAGTAATCCACAGAAATAAGGTAATGACAGTCTTGCAATATACGTCACAGCATGTTTAATCCATGGCTTTTCTGAATGTTCCTCTGGACCAACCTCTTCTACCACATCTCTTTTCTGAGTTGCATTGTATACCTGACAGTATTACCATCATCTTAATCTGACTAGACATGTTGGCCCAAACCATATCAAATGCACTTTCTATGTATTTCATAATTCCAAGATGTGCTCCATAAATATTTTCAAGCATCTTTTTCTCTGCTAATTAGGAGTTATTATTCTGCTACAGTGAAACAACAGAACTTGCACAAATCCATTACAATAAAATGAATGGTACCATCATATTTTCATTTTGAAATTTAGTCATCCTGACTTTACCACATTTCTCAGTGACAGAGCTTCTGTATCAGTCTTGTTGTTTGTCTTTCAGCTGTTTCCTGGTAAGGGGTCACCACAGCGGAACTCCGGTCCGCTAATGATTGGCAGTAGATTTTTTTTTTTTACGAAATGCCGAGGTGCCAGCTCGATGCCCAGCCTTCAATGAAGGCACGCCCATTTACGCACGCATGTCTTTGGAATGCTACCCAACAGTCTACAGTTCATAAATTCTTGGAACCCTTCACCAGACAATAGTAAGTAGGGAATGATCGATATTAGAGTCATGAAATTTTCATTGCTGTTTTCCAGATATACTTTACTCAATGTATCTGTAATATGTATCTCTATCCCTGGGTTATTTACAAATTTTAGGGGAGGGGGGGCACACTTTTGTGAAGTCGGTAATGCTCATTGCAGATGGGTAGGTTCTTCATGAAGAGACTTCTGAAAAATACTCTGCATTGACTATACTTACTTGTAGAACTTTCCACAGCCATACACTGCAGTTAAAAGCTCTTTTCCAGTCGGAATATATCTTGTTTGTAATTCAGTCAACGATCTTGATCCATAGAGTAGTGTCTGTTCCTCCTACAGTAACACTATGGCTATTGCAGGCATATTGACATCCACCTGCAAACAAAGTAGTTTTGTCAGAGCATAATAATGAAAGATCTGAAATTTCCTTTATAAATTTTCTATCATTGTAAATCTTTTCTCTTGTTCTCATTTCCGATCCCAATGTGTGTTATTTTCAAGTAATTTTCTTAGAGAAATAAACACGTTTAACAAATTAGGAATAAATCTGGGTAAGTAGTATACCAGACCAAACAATCTTAGCACAGCTTGCTTATCTGATAATTTTTCTAATTGGGCTATAGCACCCCCCTTAGCACCCCCCCTTTCAGCTTATACACTTTAATGCATCAAGACATTTTCAATATATTTTTATTTCTTGCAGTTTTCAAATGTTTTGGCTTTGACCCAAGCCATTATGCCATTAATTATACATAGAGCATATTATAAACCCTCAATACTTTGTGAAGCAGCATTTGGCAGCACATCGTTTGTTGATAAAAAAATAATAAATGACTTTTAAGGAATCTATTTCTTCTCAAGGGTGCATTGAGGTGCATTTACAAAGTTCAGAATTGCTGGATCAAATCTTATTTGTTAGAAGCACTGACGTGCATAAAGTATTGAAAAATATATAGTTATAGGCATAGTAGACACATTTTCAACAGTCTCAAGTATGTAATGCTCCCAAAGAATTAGTCTACATCTAGTAGATTAATGCATATTCTAATGATGTATAATTTTGATGCACTCACCACATTTTCTCCTATGGAGCAACCATTATCTGTTTTACTATCATATTCAAATGCTTCATACTCTTGATTTGTTTATTTCTTTGCCTTGATGCAGAACATGTTTGAGAAATGTGCCAAGATGAGTGAAATCTGCAAATGTTTTCAGTCAAAATACAGAAAATTGTCTAAAGATGAGTTAAATGAAACTGTACATTTTCATAAAAAAATGTAAATAGAAGTGTTGCTGCTGCTGGTAAATTTTGCAACATGTAAAATGTGAGCTGCATAAGAAAGCAACATTCACTGAAACTCAAACACATCTGTTAAAGCATGAGTTGGGCTTCTGAGGTGTGCAGATATTTCTAGTTCTTAAAATGTTATACTCTGTGAAACGGTATACCAGATCAAATGAATACAATACCTTATTTGAACTGCCTTCAAAGGTATATAACCACAGAGACAAAAAATACAGCATCGAAAACTGAAGCTAAACAAGAAATGCTACATTCCTGAAACAGCACATGAATTAATCCTTTGCTCTATAAAACATGCTGCTTGTGCTTCTAAGTCAGAGGTAGCTGGAATTCAATAAATAGTCTAGCTGCTGGTAGTGATAAGAAAAGTTTCTAGAATTATGTATGCCATCTATATGCTTAAACACATTTATTAGGTATTTCTTTGTGCAAGTGTAAAACAGTTTATATATTTACTTCTACAAAATGCATTGTTTAATTGTATTTATTTAAAATAAAAAAGATCAGTTTTAAATGTATGTAGCTAGTACATTATTTATAATATAGAGAATAGGCAACCTGTAGATTGGCACCTGATAGGAGAGGGTGTTAATCTACAGGTAATGTCCATTGAGGAATGAGTCTGTTGCTTCATGGCAGCATATCAAGCTTCCGTGGAGCTCAGATTGAAAGTAACATAATGGGCACCATTATTTTATGCTCGCTAAGCAGACCTTTTGCTATTTAATCAGTGTAAAATATAAAAAAGAAAATTAAAAAAAAACTGTGTGTGTATGTCTTTGTGTGTGAGTGTATGCATGCACGAGTGACAGCGAGATTGCTCGAACTATTTTATACTCATTAAGTAGTGCTTTTCAGGTTTAGACAGTGTAAAAACTAAATGAAACAGAAAAAAAAGTATGTGCGTGTGTTTCTGTGTGTGCATGCATGTGTGTGTTTATGTTTCTGTCTGTGTGTGAGCATATCCATGTTTGACTGCATGAAAGTAAGGCGTGTTTATGTGAGTGATAGAGAAAGAGAGAGAGAGAGAGAGAGTAAAGAGCGAAAGCGATCGAGCACTGGCAGCAGCATTTGTTAAGAGGCTTGTGTACATCTTGACTTTTTAGCTCAAGATATCTGGATAAAGTCTAAAATGAAAGAGGAATAATGGCTCAAAATAGGAATATATTTTTTATATTGCTATTATTAAATTACCTAAATAATAAGATTTGTATTAGCATGCATTTTCTGAAGTGCAAGTGTGTGTGTGTGTGTGTGTGTGTGTGTGTGTGTGTGTGTGTGTGTGTGTGTGTATGAGAAAGTGCCACTGGCAGCAACACATGTAAAATAAAATAAATAATTAAATAAGAGGATTATACACCTCTTGACCTCTTAGTTCAAGGTATATGGCTAAAGCTTGAAATAAAGGGGCACAAAGGCTCAAAAATGGTAACAGATTTTAAATATTGTTCTTATAAAATTACAAAGTAGCTTAAATAGCAGGATTTGTGTTAGCATGAATTTTCTGAAGGAAATAAAGTCTGAAAGTCAAATCTATGTCATTGTTTAGTGACTTTGTCAGGTAGCAAACCACAAATTAACTCCCTTCCAGGGGTGTTGAGACCCTCCAGCTGCAGTGTCAAGCCTCAGAACTCCCCTGGATAGGCTTTATTTCCACAATACACACACACCCTTTTAGGCATTATTGCTTGCTTAAAGGAAGGTGTATTGAGCTGGTACAAACACAACTGCTGGTATTTGCCTTTTGAGCAGATACTACACCGGCTACTGCTATCATACAAGTATTTAATGCTTAGCATATGTTCAGGTAAAAACTGTTATCTTAGTTTTCCAGAATGATCTGGCTGGTAGTAGCATTACAATAAAGACAGGGAAGGGTTTATGACCATGACTTTGGCACCATTTATTAGTCCGAGATTGACCTTCTTGAAGAATGCTAGTTTCTGCAGTGTAGTTGATGATAAAATCCCACAAAAAAGAAATTAAAGTGTCTCAGAATGTTCCACAACACTGACATGTCCTTTTCTGGTTTTATCAGGTACAAAATAATATATCATCTAAAAATAAAGCCAACTCTTCTTTATTACCATACCAATTAGATCCTTGAATTTCTGAGTCCCTTATTTTCTTTGCCAATGGGACTAAATATAATCCAAATAACAAATAGAAAGATGACTGACCTGCCTGTTTCTTCTATTCAGAGTGAACTTTGAGATGATCCCCCCGCTTTAATTTTCACTTTCTATCCCTCATATATCCTCCTAATTTACCTTTTTATTGTGTCAGGGAATGCAAATGCTATTGTTGTCCTACTCATAAATTCCCAGTCTACTCTGTCAAACGTTTTCTTTGTATTAAGACCTACCAACAACAGTGGTATTTTCATATATTCTGTTACCCTCTGGATTACCATTGCTCTGTTAATGTTGTCAAATGTTTGCCTCCCTTCACAAAGACACATTGATCCATATCTATTACTTTTGGCAGGACCTTTGCCATTATTGTAGTTCTTGTAGACATGGACACCTTATAATCATGGTTTAGAATCAAATTGGGCTTTTATGAAGCTGGAACTATTGGGTTTTTACCATCTTTAGGCATTATAGCTACCACAGCTTTCTTCCAGGATGTTGGTGGTTCCCCTCCTTTTATTTATTTTATTTATTTATTTATTTATATTTGTTGTCCGGGAGTGTCCGACTGGATGTAGGTCCATTTTCAGCGGTGGCCCGGAGAGAAAAGCTCCACAGTTAAAATAAACAGACAGTAGTTACATTGGATTACATAGAGATTAACAATTTACATAGCAATTACTTACAACATATTTACAGATGAAGAACATAGTACATCAGTAGACAACTAGAATCTTTATCTGTGAAGTACATAACAGACATTAACAAATGTTACAAGAAGAAGTTCCTGCTGTATACTAAGTACTGGCTTATGAGCATCTGAGCTTGCTATAATCAAGGTAGTTAGTGGAGTGGAAAGAACAGTAGTGGTTGGATGGGGAGGGTGATATTAGAGTGAGAGTTGCAAGGGCATAGTCAGCATGTTTTTAGGTGCTCTTTTAGTAAAGTTATGAAGTGGGTGCATGATGGTATGGAGGTAATTGTGGGTGGAAGGGAGTTCCATAATTTGGCTATGGTGCAAGAGAATAGTGCTTCACCAGCAGAGTTATTGGCTTTAGTGATCTACAAGTGATTTTCGTTGCTGGATCTTAGTGGTCTGGTGGTGCGATAGGGTTGGAGTAGATTCTGGAGGGATGGGACATTTAGTGGATGATTTACTAGTTTGTGGGCAAGTGAGAGTTGATACCATTGAAGGAGGTGAGGGAGTTCAAGCCAGCCCAGTTCAGCAAGTGAGAGACAGTGGTGACTACGGTAGGATGCCCCTGTGGCGAATTTGACGATTTTGTTGTAGCAGGTCTCTAGCTTGTTTAAATCGCATTGCATACAATACTTTTAAATAAAACCTTCCATATTTTTATCATTTTCTTCATTCCTAGCTTCCAAACTACCATCTATTCCTGGAAACATTCCTGTAAATTGGTTATAAATCATTATTATCTCATCTCCTCCTATCCAACAGTTAATAATTGATCATCATCAACTTCTGACCTTGGTATATATAATTCTTACCTAAATATTTCCATTTGCACTTTTTTTGATTTCCACATCTGTTTTATACAGATTTTGATAACATTCTGGAATACTTCTAATTCCTCTACAGGATCTCTAGTTATTTTCCTTGTTATAGGCTCCCTAAGCTTGGAAACAGACCTTTCTACTTTCGGTTGCCTGAGTTCTGCTAAAAGCTTTTCGGCTCTGGAGATATTTTTAAAAAACTGTTGCTTAAAAACAATGTTTCTAAATTCATGCATATTATGCAGGTAGTCCCCTATTTTCTCTTTAACACTCTGCACCTGCTCCTTTTCTTGTTCTGTAAGATTCACCTTATTCTGCAATACTTTAATCTTTCTCATTCTCTCTAAATAATTCTTGTTATTTCTAAACCATATCTCTTTTTCTTTTTCTTTTATTTCTGCCCTATTTTAAACTCACTTTTATTTTGTCCCACTCCTAACTATATCTTTGAAGAAATTTCTATCTTTCCTATTAACTCCCAGATAATTTACACTACTCATTCTTTAAATTCCTCTCTGTTGAAGAGACAGGTGAGGAGGTGCCAAGGTCTCATAGATATTTTATTACCTTGCATTTTTATCTTAGTTATTATACTGGCTGATGATCTGAAATAGTTATTGGATGTGTATCATAACTTTCAATTAATTGCACATGTTTCTTAAAATATAATTTCTAAGCTAGCCCTATTGTTGCACTTTGGGGAATAATATGTATATTACTTTCTATGTTCCTACTACTGAATTCACATCTTCCTTACCAAACATTTTCATAAATTTCTTCAAAAAGCTACCTCTTTTGTTAGATTTTCCTTTTCATGACCTGAGATACATCCTCAATGTTGAAAATCAAATTCCACTCCCTTGTATATGTAATATTTCCTGCTGAAAGCTGATTATTTCTCCCAGACTTTTCTTAAGCTCCATTGTGGCAGGATTAGGTAGAATATAAATACATGGCAGCATACTCCTCCTCTCTTGCCAGTAGCCCCTTGCTACCACAAATCTACTGCTATTATCTTTTCCCCCTTTTCTATTAGCATTGAAGCTCCTCTAGCAATTAATATAAGTAATCCCCTTTTCCTTTGTCTCAGATATTCTGCTGAATAATCATCCTAAAATCCTTTCTTTATCAAATTCACATGGTCACTTCTTTCCAAATATATCTCCTGTCACATAACTATCTGCACTCTGCATTTCTTAATGCAGTTCACTACTCTTTCCTTCTTATATACCTGTGAGACCATTCACATTCCAAGATAATATGGAAAGTGTTGCCATTTTAATAAGAAGCTATTACTTCCTCCTGTAAAGTATAATATCTGATTTCAGCTTTTGGGTTACATGCATGCTCTAATGCCCGGCAGGTTGATCTTTTGTACAACTGTTTCTTGTCACATCCATTTGAGCCTATGTTACATCTTACAAGACTTTGTTTTAATGAAAACCCTAAAAAAATGCACTCACAGAACACTCCCATTGCTTTTTAACTTAATACTAACAAACAAAACTATCTACAACTTCAAATAATAAAGTTTAACCCTCCTAATAGAAATTACTGTAACAGACTAACAGCTACATTCACAGGCTTTAACTGACTTATAATTAAGGTCATCCATGCTAAGATACATGGTACAGCATTATGCTTCGACTTACACTAAGTGTTAACATGTTTTGTCTAATCCTTCTTCTTCTCCCAGATGTAGAAAACATATTGAATACTTTCAGAAAACATTATCTTTTAGCTTTGAAAGAAAAAAATGTTCTGCTGTTATTGCCCTCTTATCAGCTTGTCTACATAAAAACATAAGAACAAGATACATAAATGTCTTTATCTACAAGCTTCTCATGTTGTACCATTAACAATTATTTTGTAAAGAAAAACTTTCCATTACATTCAGTGTTCTCTTCTTTACTTACTTGCACATAAAACTTATTGTTAGATAATGCCAAGGGTCGAAATTCAGTCATTCCCCTATGCAAAAGAAAAAAAAAGATAACAGTTCTACTTATATCACAATCTGTATACTTTTACAACCCATTGCTCACCTCAACAACCCAATATTACAGCCTAGTATCTTAAACATGCCTTTTTTTCCAGGCTTTTTTTCTCTTTTTGCATTGCAATGTCTACATTTTTTAATAAAAAAGAAGGAAAGAAGAAGATGAAAGGTCACCTCTTTAATTAAATATCCATATAACACACACAAAAACATGCAGTATATGTCATGAAATGTTTCTGTTAAGAATAAAAATTATTTTACTTATAATTACCTCTTTACTTCCTCTTCCCTTCCTTTTCCTTTAATGTTCTTCCAAACATTATTGATATAACGTAGGGAATATGCTCTGGAGTCTACTACAAGTTTAACAAGGTCAAAAAAGTCCAATATTTCCATTTTTTCTTGTTCAGCCATATGTTACAAATGTGACTGATGCTTTGTAATCCAACATTTATTCATTAATTTCTGAGTTGCTGATTTTCTTCCTGTTGAACTCATTTTCCCAATTTCAGTCTCTGGTTCATTTTCAACATACTTTTGGTTCATGTAGTTAACTCCTGTGCTTTTCTCTATTTCCTAAGTATTTTCCTTTGGAACATTGGAAAACCGCTTTATTATCAGAAAATTAAGAAACAGGGTCCCTTTCTGTTTGATAGCTCACTTTTGTAATGCAAACTTTTGTATTTTCTTCTTGGTGTGTTCTGCATCAAAAACTGACCTTGATCGTCTAGAAAAAAAAGTATTCTGAAGATAGCTGAATACAGCAGCTTGAATCTTACACCTGCCTCTTGATATTCCCTGGTTGCTGGAATAAATGTGTTTCTCGTCTTCCTGAGGTACATCAGTAATCATTTTCCACAAACACTCCAATGTCTCCAACTTGTAGCACTTTGTCCTTCTGCCACAGTTTTGTCACAATCAATTTTTTCTGCTGGTAGGATTGCATCTTTACTAATATAGATCTTGGCTGTTTTTTCATGGCCAGGTTTAGAGCACACATACATACACACACACACACACACACACACACACACACACACACACACACACACACACACACACACACACACACACACATACAAACAATACATCCTTTCAATTAACAACTCCTGCTGTGGAATACCAGTCCAGTTGCTTATTTGTGCTTTTATAACATTAATACAGTTTGTGCATTGCAGTTTCTCTGGAACAGCAGAAAATCTCAGGCTTTATGTGCTCTGTCCTCTAATTCTACCATTTTTTGAAACATCACGTTTTGAGTAATCTGTCAGCCTTTACTTCATTTCATCCTTTGATTTTTGCAATTTTTATCAGCTCATCCGAATATTTGTTTAAAGCTTCTTTCATTTTTCCAGCCATTTGTTATTTATGTTGATATACACCTTCAGTGTTTCATTTATTATAATAAGCTCTGAGCACATTGGACTTATTTTTTTTCCTCTAGATTACTGGAAGTTACATCTGCCACCAAAACTGGAGGTTGAATTGCGTTTTGCTGAACAGCTGCAGGATTCTTCCCAACCAGTGTTTTCACCTCAACGTGTGTGGTTGATTTTCTTTCAGGTTCTCTAAATTTATTCTTTGCTGTCAACCAGACAGTGCACTTACAAGTCAGTAACTGAAATGTACCCCCAAAACAAATTCACTGGCTCTTTTTTTATGAGTGTCTGTTTTCACACTGGGAGGGATGATATGAAGATATAAGTCAGTGTACAGCCATCTTGGAAGTTGCCCTTTGGAATCATCTTCTTTTCCACATAAAGCAAAATACTTCTCTTTCACTCTTCAAATGCTATTTGGATGAACAGATGGGTATCTGCAAATTTACCCATGGTTCAATACCCTTGACCTTCATGGATAGATCAATGTGTAAATATTCTGCTTATCTCTGGGCTATTCTTACTTAAAAATATTAGGGCTAAAATTTTCACTGGAGTGTTTAGCTAGGCTTCTAAAGATCCTCAAGGATCAATAGTCTAGTAAGTACCTATGACCTTATCCCATGCAATATTCTGTTAGCAGTTCATCACCACACAGGTATCCACAATCACTTACCAGGACTGGGAATGGATGTGATGTCAAAGTACAGACATAAATTGCTTGATACCTGATTCAAAAATATAAGTCCTTCCATACAGAACTTCCATATTGGCTCTTCTGTTTCTTCTAATGGGTAACATAGCACTCCTACATTATGTCCCAAGGGTGCAAATTATTTCCTGTTCTTCCTGCAAAGGGGCAGTATGGTGGTACCTTTAAAAGGGCTGATTCCTGGTTTGACCTGGCACAGGTACCATCTGATGTCATTGGAATTGTATGTACTGGAGATCAATGCAGGAAATGACATGATGATCAAAGGATATACCAGCCTAACCTGTTTCATAAATGGGAGGTGTAAGTTCAGGATATGCAGCCAGTGATGTATACTGCTAAAATGTTTTTGTTTGTTTGCTTGTTTTTATTTGGTCCATTTATCTACCACTTTGTTATGTGCTGCGCACCTTTACGTAATGATCTTATTCAAAGAAGTGAAATGAAATGCCAGATCTGCATTCCATTTTTGCCTTAAGGCAATAATCTTTGTTGTGCATTTTGCTCCTGTTGTTGCATAAAACAGTTCAGTGTCCAGAATTAAGCTTCCACCCTTTCAGGCATGTACCTATGAAGGGGGTTAACTGTTGATGTGGTTTGTACACAGAAGTGTTCTGTTCTAGGCCTCTGCCATGTTCGTGCATTTAAAACGCAATATTTATTATTGAGCTCCTGCTTCTCTGAAACCTGTGTATTCCTAATGCACATAAACCTAGTCCACTTGAGGTACATTTGGAAATATATATTTCTTTAGGCACTTCACTTCTGGTTGGGACAGGGTCAATCATACTGCATTGTTCACATAATAAAGTAAAAGCAAAAAAACAGAAAATAAAAGCAATGTCCCAGAATGAGCATGCTAACACCAATAATATTAAATGAATAATTGCATTATTCATTAAATCTTACTTTTCATGGTGTGTCCATTTTGCGACTTTGTTTTATATTTTCATTTTCATTTCTAGATGCCTCTTATAAGGGTACTGATGAGTACAACTGTCCACAGAATCAAGTTAGTGTGTATGATGATGTGATAGCCTGACTGTATGCAAGTTGCATGCAACATGCATACTGAAAAGCAACTTTTCTTTTGTTTAACATTAACATATTTTTTCTAAAAATATATATACTCCTGCTTTATAAACAACATGCCCCTTTTTCATCCATTTCTCCATCAATTTCACCAGGTAAGCATCGTCTTTGAACTTGATATTTAACAATAATTCATCTGTTTTCCATATGCGGAGGATTCTTGATTACATATGGTAGGCCATCATCGAAAACAACAGCACCTTTCCAGACAGCAGGGTGTCTATGTATTAATTATGCTGCCCATGTTACATGGGTTGCAGTGTCTATTTTTCCCATTGTTTCTCTCATATGCATATATAGTTGAGGCAGAGGAGGTAACATGGCCACATTCACCTCAGATTTTGCCAACTCCTGTTGCTGCTGCTGGATCATTGCTGCCCCTCCTTGTCTGCCTCTCAGGCAGAGGATTAAGGTTAGTCTACTGGATGTGACCATATGACCTGTGGGGGGGGGGGGCATGGTGCCTTGTGTTTCAGCTTTGCACAAAAGAGGTTAAGACTCTTTTTCCAAAGGCAGGCACAGTTGTCGCATAGTACAGGGACTGATGGCTGCCAGGATGTTCTGGCAGTGGAATGCCTGCACTGCTAACATGGATTACCTGATGGAATGACTGTGTAAGTCACTTGACTGGTTAGTTCCAACTACCATTCCTCTGGAAGAGCAACTGGCTGATGACATCAAGCCCCATGTGTGTGTGATGCTTGAATATTTTGCCTTCTGGGCCAGTTTGACAGTCTGTCATACAAACTGCCCACCATATTCCTTTCACAGTTTTACTCCAGCACCAGTTATCTAAGTTCTTCCTGAATGTGTTAATACACTATCCTATCCATCTTTTTCATGTGCATCACTCTATCTGGCTTGCCTGTGTCCTACTCACTCATTACCCACCCTTTTCCCTCTATCCTAATCCAAGACATTCTTCATTACCTCTCCCACCTATCTTTCTCATTTAATAATGAAAAGAGGGATCTATCCCAGCAAAAAATATCCCTGTAATGCCCCCAACTTCTGTTCTATCTTGCTTACTCTTGTGTTTTTCCTGCTGTTTGTTCTACTCCCCTTTCATACTATTATGTCTACCTATGCTTGTCCCCATTTAGATAATGAACAGATTGGCTACACTGGTGTGCAAACTGTTTGTTTTACTTGTTGGTTACTGTGCTGCCATGCCTGTCACTTTTTACTGAGGGGTGCTGCTTGTGACAGTGGTATTGCACATAGGCACTCATACTAGTTTACATACAGATGGAAGGCTTTACTACAATATCATGAATGTTACCTGTATTTATTATACTAGGGTTACTACTCTGTCATGCTGCTGAAGTACTGTATTGTCTGTTAATGTTGTCTATCTTCTTGATTTTTGATGCAGTATGCCAGTACTAACACCTGCTGTGAATTTTTGTTGAGCTGCAAATGCATTTTTCACAAAAGCCATTCAGCAGAATTCTAATGGCTGAAAAATGTATATATATATATATATATATATATATATATATATATTTTTGGCAAACAGAAAACAAGACTTTTTTTGGAAGATGGCAAGGCCCCCCTGCAGACCCCATTTGAAATTATACCATAACTATGTATGTTAACTATAAGATCATATGATACATGGGAAAAGCTGCAACTTCACCAATCTCTGAAACTCATTTTAACCAATTAATATTTAATCAAATAACATTTAGAAAGAGCTCTTTTGACAGTATGCTTACTAAAGAAATTAATTTATTAGATTTGCTGATTGTGTTTTGGACTCCACATTTTGGGCTGGATTTCAAAAGAAAGTAACAGACAGTGCCGTACATTGAAGGAAGATGTCAATGCATCATTGGCAGACATGATTCCATAACGTATGCTAAAACAAGATCAAGTTATTATCTGTTTGGTGTAGGATAATTACAAACTGCGCACACCCACCAGATTCCAAAGCACAACAGATACAAACAATGCAAATTAACTTATGACAAAGTAGTTTGCCTACAACTTTCTGAAAGCAGATGGAAAAGGTCATACATGCTTTATCTAACACTATATTCCACACATTCTTAGGGAATCCTGCAGAATTTAAAATGCATTCTAACAAGTGGTGTTGTATTATACAAGGAATATCATTTAATAGGATCAGGAAGGTGAATCACAAAATGCATGCATGTTTGCATTACCCTAAAATCTGTAAGAGGGGCCTGTGGTTTGAAAACAGCTCAAAGGCTATTAATGTTTGTGCTATAAAATTTAAAATAAAAGTTTTAAATTAATTACACAAATCTTTAGCCATTGCAGAGCTAAAGAAAAAAATAATATGCACACTTACAAGTTTGAACAGTGTTTATGGTAAGCGGGGACAAATACCTAAGTAATGAACCACAGGAATGGTTGTGTGTGGGGGGGGGGCTGCTGCTGGGCCATGGTGAGCCATGATCCATTACCCTACCTTCTGCCCCATTTGCCCACTATAACATCAAAACATGGTGACCTGCAAGCTGCAGGTATGGGTGACCTATCCCAAGAACTCCAGACATCTGATGATGACATATCAGACGTGTCACAGGGTAATCAAGGGGACAAAGGGTTGAGAAGAAATAGCATGAGCAAGGAAGGATGTGGCCATATGTCCTGGGTCAGGCAACATCATAGCATCTAGCACACACCTTTGAGTCCTGATAAGTCACACATGCAAATGGTGATGTTCACATGTTGTTCAACAACAGCAGCACAGAGCACAACTAATGGAAAACAACTAATAGTTGCTTTCATTGAACATCATCCATAATGCAAGCATAAGGCAGGCATATTAGTAAGAACATATACACAGCTCTCAGCAGGGAACATATCTGGATGTATACAGAGAAAACATCAATTCAGGAAGTTCCACTGCAAGCTACACCACCAAAAGAGGACCACGTAGGCAAATGTGATGGATGAAAGAGGTGTGCACAACATCAGGTGTCATTGGACAGGTAAGATATCATCATATGGATAACTAGCATGGGAAGGTAGCCATCAAAGTAGCCAGTTCCACAAGAAATCTAGGCCCATAAAGTGTATGGAAATATATCATCACAAACATAACAAAAATTTAGGGGTCATACACTAGCAATGATGCATCACACATAGTATTGTGTGTTCTGTAACAGCAACTGACAACACACTACAAAGCACAGAGCAGCATGAGTGAGTATAAACATCCCAATAACCAGACAAAAAGAAAATAAACACAAACAAGCCTCACATCCCATACCTGGCTTGGCATGTTACACAGAGGGCAATGCTTCAATGCACATGTTATTATTGCAACAGGACTAAGTTAGAGGTACGTATAGGTTCAAACATGCAGAGTATCAGTAACAATGACTACACGACAGACACACAACATGCATCAGTGTTGGAGATACAGGACCATTATGTAAATATATGTGTGTAGAATCAGTAAAGGCACACATGGGGGTAAGTCCACAGAAATGCTGTGAGTGCTGAGGGTAAGGCATGTGCAGTACTATGTTAAAATGCAGTAAGTAACATAGGTATGCATACAGAAGAATACTTGTGCATGGAGGAATGGCAGACAGCTAGGAAATGTATAATGCAGCAATCAATGCTGGATGACAAATAATCTGTTAACCATGTAAATATGTGCTATATGTCAACTAACAAGTGATGCAAGCATATAAGCATGAAGTCACATATAGCATTACTGACAGCAATATCTGTACTAATGTATATCAGTGACAAACTACTACTACATATTACAACTTAAAGCTAGTCACCAAGGTCAGATAAATTATCAGAAAAACTCTGCGGCATCAGACATTTGAAAATATGCCTATAGATTCATTTCTTAGTGGTTATCACAGTGATCATCATTCCGACAGGGTCAGAATGGCAAGAGCACACATTGAATCAACTGTCAGTGCTACTATAATGCAGTCTAGGGTGTCCTACCTGATGGCTCACATTGTAGTTTTGGCTGCCCCTGTCATGTCAGGAAGCACTTGGCCCATGGTGTTGTGTCAAGGATATGATTGTGGGGACACTAGCATTTTGGGACACAGTGTGGGAAGGAGGAGTAGTGCAATATAACACAATATGACTGCTGGGCTCCAAGTTGACCAGCCAGTAGCAGATGTGTGTTCACACTGCAGCACAGACATTGATGTCTGAAGGCCATGTGTGGCTCTAACGAGAGGTGGGTCTGCCTCTCCCCACTGGAGCTAATCTTATATCACATGACACCTAGTCATACTATGGCACTGCTCTAGCACTGCTATAACAAGACTTTTAAAAAAGTGCACAACAGATACCCCACTGCCATGCTGTGCAGCCAGTGCTGTCATGACCTTTCCATGTTTGTACTCCTGAGCTTTATTTAACACACACAGCTGGTGTGCTGCATGATTAGTGGCATGAGCAACTGCACGCAGATCAGAGCCAAGATGTTGCTGTGAAAATGCATGTGCCACAGGATGATGCATTTCAGCTTCTCCATTTTCAAATCACCATAGGCAAAATCACATGCTACTTCCATGCAAGCTAAAGGTCTCCATGTATGACCAAGAAAACCCCTAACCTGCATTTAAGCTTACAGGAACCAGTCAACATCCAGTCCAATACCATATTCATTGGTAACTTTAATTATCCCACTATTAACTGAGAATCATATATAACATCAAACATGCAGGCACAGAGCTTCCTGGATTTTGTAAACATAAACTCCCTGGGCCAGGTTGTCAATATGCTGACCAGGGACGCAAACATACTGGATCTGGTCCCCACTAATATAGAAGAGTGCTGCTCACCCTCTAGTGTAGTATCTTCTTTGGTAAGGTCAGATCACAAAACAGTCTCCTTTGAAGTACACAAAAAATACTCTAAGGAGACAGGGTGCCAACAAGAACACCAATAACTAGTCCAAAATTCAGCACAACAGAGTCCAGCAACCAAAATTCAAAAGACAAATAATCCCCAAAACCACTCTGTAGCTAAATCACAATGACATCAACTTTTGCTCTATTAAAGAGTGGTGTCATTGTGATTTAACTACAGAGTGGTTTTGGGGATTATTTGTCATTTGAATTTTGGTTGCTGGACTCTTGTTCTCCTTTGAAGTAAAAATAAAACTTGGAACCACAGCTAACCAGAGAATGTTCAGGAACTACTCTAATGTTAACTTCTTACTATTAAGTTATAACCTAGCAAAATTTCAAGCCTTCTAAATCCTGAGAACACGGATCCCTGTGTAGAACTGTTCATATAAACCCTATATAACCATGTTAATAGCTACAGAGAGGCAGCTGTACCCACAGGTAGAAGTACAGAACTAACTCAATAAATAAGCCACCCTGTTGGAATCACAACATCAATAGGCTGTATAACAAAAGGAAGAAAATCATGGTAAAAATTAGGAGGTATAACACCAAGCAGGATAAAATAGTTTTCACCAAAGTAAACAAACATAGCAAAGGACAATTAGTCTACCAAAATCAAATTTGAGGTAATTTAGCCTCCCAGGTCATAAACAACCACAGGCCATTCTTTAGCTATGTTTTAGAGCAAGGTTTTATGAAAATTGCAGAAATATGTGATATTAAGGACAAACTTCTTTGTAAAGAATCTGTTTATATTTTGAAGTTCAATACTATGGTACTTGTAGGCTTAAATTTAGAGATTAATTGGAAACAATTACTATGTAATTGAATAATTAATTGATGAATGGTGTTATATAAAGTCTGTGTAAAGCTATGTGTTTTGTATTACTCCTGGAAGGCTGTAAGACGAGGTGCTAGAGTTTTGAGTTTATTTTATTAAACTTGTGTTTGTGCTGTAGCCAGTTGTGGATTTCTTCTTGCTGCTGTTTTTCAAGTTGTTACATATCCATTCTTTAGCTATGTCTGCAACCTCAAAGGCAGAGGTCATTGTTAATGGTGCCATCCATACTGAGCCAGGGGTCCAAATGGAGTGATGAAGTGTCAGCAAGAAAAGGAGAGTACTATTGCTGGAACTGAATTCATACTCAAGTCTTGGTGAGTTCCTTTATGAGCTGCGCCTTGTTTTTCACAAAATCCCGCCAAGTCTCACCAAGACGACCCTGATATATAGACAGTATTTTATATAGCATAGATCATGGACAGAAGTAGGTTAAAAATAAAAAAAGATAGCCAGGTGCACAAGACCTAGGATAAAAAAAAGTGCCCAATCCTGGTAGGTGCACTGGTGCCAGGATTGGAAAAATTCCAGTGTAGAATCCTTAAGACATGGAAACATTCCTACAACTGGCCTAGGCCAGACCTAGGGGGATGATGGCCATCCTTTGCAGAAGGAAGTAGCAGTCCACAAAAATCACAAAAACTGATAGGTCAAAAAAAAGCATAAAGATAATAGAGTAGACTACTGAGGATAAGAGAGAAATGATGTATTGTTTCTATTTTGCAAGAAGCCCAGAATTTCCATACAGAAGATATACAAAAAAGATTAAGAGAGAAATTAGAGATAATAAAATACTTCCACAAGAAAAACAGTCAGAATCTTCAAATAATAATTAGTGTTCATTAATACAACAGATTTAAGAAAACATATAGACCACGAAACCTTGAACTGTTTGGAAAAAGAAGAGATTGATAAGTGCGAAAATATAAAGCAAAGGCATCCAGATATGGAAAATTTCACAATAAAAAAAATAAGATCACAAAGACAGAATGTAGAACAGAAGATTAGTAGAGTAGAAGTTAAAAAAATAGAAACTGAAGTAATGGAATACTTAAAAGTGAAGGATTTAGTGTAGAAAGTCTAACACAGGTTATATCACAGCATGATGGGGCAATGAGTCACCAAAGTAATGGGAAACAAGAGGAGCAGGAGACATTTGAAGAAGAAATATGGGCATTGGCAAGAAAAAGAAATTTAATATGGTGCAATATTTATGCAAAGGAAAAAGCAAAATTAACTAATACAAAAAGAGTAGCACCAAAGATATTTGAAGAGAACTATAGGCACAGGCATCCAGACATGGAAAATTTTATAATACAAAAAAGAAGAAAAGAAGATAAGTAATGGTGAAGTTAAAGAAACAGAAAATGCAGTTATGGATTGCCTGTGAAGTGAAAGATTTAGTGTAGAAAATCTGTTTCAGATATCATAGCAGGATAGAACAATGGATTACCAAATTAAGGAGAAACCAGTAGAGGAGGAAACAACTGATCATAGATTCATAGGATCATAGGAGGTTACTAGGATAATGGCACCTGGGTCTTTACAAGCCTAGCCAAGTTCAACCTATGTTCCCAAGGGTGTCTGATTTAAGCAGACCCTAAATTCAGCACCTATTGCCCCTGCCCCTGTCCAAGAGGGGCACAGGTGAAACCCCCAGGGTGAATTCCTTGTTACTCACCCAATCATCCAAATTATGAGGGACTTTGTGTAACATGAATACGAAGCTTGTTCCAAAGGTAGGGCAACTTCTGTGAGACAAATCTATCTCCAGCAAGTTCTGTTGATGTCACATACCTGGTTAAGTTCCTTTGACCGAATGACATGTGTGTCATTTGACTTACAAATGTGCAGCATTTCCATTAAAACTGGGTCAGAGATTGCTCTATATGCAAGGCACAGGTCATCTCTGAGCAGTCTGTACAACACAGAGTAAAGTGACAATGATTTCAGTCTGTCTGCATGAGACAGATCTTGAAGACCCTGAATTTTCTTTGTACGGAACCTTTGTGGTCTCTCCAATTGCTGCAGGTGTTTGGAATGGAACATACCAAAGGGAGCATTGTATTCTATTATTGGCTCAATGAGGGAAGAGTACATGGGGGTTATAACCTCTTTTTTTTCTGGAGGCAATGCCCTTATTTATGAGATGAGCAATATAAAATGCCCTTCTTACCACTGTGGAGACATGATCGAAGTTAAGGTTGCTGTTGACCTGTATGCCCAGATCTCTCACCACTGACTGTGTGCTTAGGGTATTGCTATTGATGTGGTAGTTTGCAAGAACATCACCCTTGCCGAAGGGGATGACAATGCATTTTTTTACATTAAGCTTAACACCATGACTTTGGAACCAGTCATTAGTCTGTGTAAGACCTTCTTGCAGGATGTTGACATCACTAGGGATTTCAATGATCACTCCCAGTTTATAGTCATCAGCAAACTTTGTCAGCCACAGTCCTTTAGTTTTATCCTGTTCTTCAGAGAAGTAGATTCCAAACAGTAGGGGTCCAAGAACCGATCCCTGTGGAACACCACTAATTACATGTCTACTGCAGGAGGTGGAGTCCCCTATTTTGACTGTATGAATTTTATCAGTGAGCCAGTTTGCAAACCACCTGACATTATATGGTTTGATACCAAGCTGAGTGAGTTTATCAATGATGTCTGAGTGGGGGATTGTGTCAAAGGCCTTGGATAAGTCTAGGTAGGCTGTATGCATAGACTTGCCCATGACTAGGGCTTTGGTGACTGTGTTGAAGAAGTCCACCATGTTTAACAAGCATGATCTCCCCTTAACAAAGCCAAACTGGGTGGAGTCAAGCATTTGGAGATTTCCTATAGCTTTGTTAATAAGGTCCATGATGATTCTTTCAAGGTCTTGCAGATAAGGCTGGTCAGGCTAATGGGTCTATAGATCCAGAGGCCCGTGGATGCACCCCCTTTATGCAAAGGGATGACAGTAGCTGTTTTCCATTGTACTGGGAGAAAGCCAGTGCTTAGGCTGTGATTAAAAAGTGTGCACAATGGTGATGCTAATTCCTGTTTTAACTTGTGTAGAACACAGCCTGGGATGTTGGCTGGTCCCATAGAGGCTGGAGGCTGTGTTTTTGGACTTGAAGAGGGCATTTAAGGCCTGCTGTTCAGCGATACTAGGTGGGGGACAAGTGTTAGGGATGCTATGGGGTATATGTGGTGAGGACAGGAGAGTGAAGTCTTCACTGTCCATGTCAGACAGCAGGTCTGCTATATTTACAGGATCTGTATATGTAGTACCATTACCTAAGAGTTCAATGGAAATCTGGGCCTTACATTTGAGTTTATGGATGTAACTAAAGAATGCCTTGTAGTATCTTTAGTTATGAAAGCTAATTTGGATTCATAGTTAGCTTTGGAGGAATTCAATAGGAGTCTTATTTGCTTGTTTAATTAGAGGAGGGAGTGTTTCCAGTTTTGAGACCATTCCTTCCTACTCTTAGACAGCAGTTTCTTTCTCCTGTTATATAGCCTTTTAATGGCAGTTGTCCACCAGGCAGGTTTTGTTTTTCCTTGAAGATCTTGCTTTGGTTCTATCAGGTACAGCAGAGTCAATACAACTGTACAGGTGCTCATATAAAGCATTGGTGTATAACTCAGCATAGGTGCCTGTTCCTTCAGTGGGGGAAGGGGCTATGGGGCTTTAAAGCTACTTATGCTGTCACATAAGATGTTGTAATTGGCCTTGGAGAAGCTTTTAGTCTAATTGTTGCTAAGTGGGGAGTCTTGTGTTATAGTTACTTCAAGTGAGACTGATTTGTGGTTAGATCTCACCAGGGATGGCCACATACTGGGGGTGGTGCAGCGGTCCCCCATGTTGGTGAGCATCAGATCCAGGATGTTTGAACCCCTTGTGGGTGTGTCAACCAGCTGGTCCAGGGCACTGGAGTTAAAGAAGTCTGGGAACCTTTGGGCAAGTGAGTTCAAACATGTATAACTTAGTCAATGGATGGGTAATTAAAGTTACCAAAAACCAGGGTGTTTGGTTGTATCTTAATTGACTGAAGTAGATCTAAGTAGGCTGAGTGGATGTCCTCATTCATGGAGGGGATCCTCTATCTGGCAATGACATGAAGAGGAGTCTTACCTACAGTCAATTGCACCTGAAGTAATTCAAGGGAATCGTGCTGTTTAACCAATCTAGAGGTATAGTTATCTTTAATGAATTTTGATACACCACCTCCTTTAGTTTTCATGCCTTCAATTTGTGGTCTGAATGTGTGGAAGGAAAGGTAACCTGGTATATCTGGGGTGCTATCCGCAGCCTTAAAACAGGTATCAGTGATTGCACAAATGTCAGTTTCTTCCAAGGTGAGGAATGCTTCCAATGAGTGCAGTTTCTGGTTTAGACTCCTAATGTTTGGCAGGATAACCTTGAGGTTGTTTTTAGAGGGTATTTTTATGTTGGGAATTTTATTCTTGTGACATTGTCTAAAAAAGGCACTATGGGGGTAGCAAGAGCCTTAGCCAGTAACTGAAATCCCAGGGGTGACAGATGGAGACCATTTCTGGCAAAAAATCAAGGTCTGTCAACGATGTCATCCCAGGCTGACAGATACTGGATCCGCTTTGAATGACACCAGAAACTAAGGCAATTGTTGAAGTCAATAATTTTTTGTTTGTATTGAGGTATCATCCTAGGCAAAGGTAAAATGCTGCTTAAGGCTAGGGACATACTTGCCTGAGACATAATCAGAGAGCTCGGTCATGCCTCTCTTCATATAGTCCAGGGAGGAACATCTCAAGTCGTTTACACTACCATGGGCTATGATGCCTGTTGACTTCAGTGCATGTGTGATGTCGCAAATTCTAGCATCTGATAGACAGATGATTGTGACATTTTATTTATCCAACCTGATGAGAGGGACATCTATGTGTCTCACAACTGAGTTGCCTATGAACTAATATGTTTGCTTTTGTGCTGTGCTTTAGGAGCTTGACTGTTTAGACACTGGTGTGTAATATATTATGTGTACTATGTTTTGCAGGGGATGTACTATGTGAATCATGCTTGTGTTTATGTTTGGGAGGTCACTGAAGTTCAGGTTAGCTTCTGGTAAGGACCTCCACATATGTAGATTTATGTGTTGTTGGTTTGGTAGGTACAGGCGGTGAGGTGTGCTTGCTGACAAAAGTATTAGTATTGGATAAACTGACTGGTGGGTGTGAGAGCCTGGATTCTAAGTTCTCAATATAGATGTATCTCTCACATAATGAATTTGTGTGGACTAGAAGAAATGAGTTGTCAGTGTACATAAGACAATTGCTACATCACATCAGGATGCCCATGTCAACCAGTCTGGTTGTAGAAACTGTGGGAAATTGTCCATCAATAATGCTAGGTAAGTTAATGTGGTCAGAAAACAGGAAGAGGATTGGAAGGACCAGGTAAAGTAGAGGACTGGAGAAGTGGACAAAAAAAAAATACGAAGAGCTAGTGGGTAGGAACTGTGTTAGCACCTCAGGAGCTTCACTGAATGTATCACCTGTCAGTGAGGGATAATCACAAGAACTCACTAATGGACCACCAGCAGAGTAATAAGGGAAAAACTGCAGGCAGTAGTATTTGCATCTATAACTGCCAACGGTGCCCACTGCTGCCTGGCAGTGCACAATGTGCAAACAAGTGCAAAGCTGAACAAACATGGTGCTTATGTAGCAAATAAGAGCAAACTGATTTAAACAAATTAACCAATAAAAAAGCTCAAAACTGAGCCCTGTTCCAGCAATCTTCAGTTAGATGAATTTTAACTGCACACTCTTGCCACTTGGGTGCAGAGGAACCCTCTCCAACAAAAGATAGCCTAGTTTAGTGTTCAATTTATACAATCCAAACTAGATCCAACAGGTCTGAATCTAGTCTATGCTACAACAAAGTGCAACAATTTCGGAGAAAAAAAAACAGTTCAAATAAGCAGTGGTATGATAAAAATGCAGTTCAAAAATGCAATATACAGTGGAAAATTCTACTTACATGTTGCAGAGTTGAGCAGATGACTTGGATAGATCAGATAAATACAGCAGAGCAGTAACTGGTCACCAACTCTGTGGAGCTTTTCAAAAATAAACTCAAACCTGTGCAAATGCGGTGCTTATGTAGCAAATGAGAGCAAACTGATTTAAACTAATTAACTAACAAAAAAACTCAAAACTGAGCCCTGTTCCAGTAACCTTCTATCAGATGAGTTCTAACTGCACACTCCTGCTACCTGGGTGCAAGGGAACCCTCTCCAACAAAAGATGGACTCATTTATTGGTCAAGTTATAGAAGCAGAGCTAGATTCAGCAGGTCTGAATCTAGTCTATGCTACAGCAAACAAAGTGCAACAATCTCAGAAAAAAAAACAGTTCAAATAAGCAGGCACAATAAGCCTTCAACCAACAATTCTCAGCTCAGAAGTGCAGAGGCTACCATCTCTTCTCACAAGAGTGTAGACCACAAACCTTCTAAATGTAAAATAGCTGGCCTGATGCCCAGGCACTTAAACCAGAAAGAAGACACTTTTAGAATAACAGACACACTAAGCCTTCAACCAGCAATTTCCAACGTAAAAGGATGTAAGCTACCTCTCCTGTCACAAGAGTGTAGACTACAAAACTTCTTAATGTAAAACAACTAGCCTGAAGCCAAGTGCTTAAACCAAACCTAAGAGGCTTAGAATAAGACAAGAAGATAATTCAAGGTTAAGAAACTTAGGGGGGTAGGCCTTCTCAAATGATCTTGGGCAGATTCCTGTTTTTAGCAGAGGAGAAAAGATCCAAAAGATACAATACATTAAAATAAAATGACATAAGAACTTCATTATTAGGATAATCACATACAGTTATTTCCTATGCATACACAAAATACAATTGCTTTCATATTTGCATATTTACATAAAATTATATGACAAAAGAGATTAAGTGGTGTAGCAATCACATGCAGTTAATTCCATGCAGATTCACAGTATAATTGTTTGGATGGTTACATATATGTATATATAATATTTATATATACATATATATATATATATATATATATATATATATATATATATATATATATATATAGTATAAAGTAAGTTTGGGATAAAAAATCAGTTTGGGGAACACACTCTAAAGATGGTCCTAAATGTACTATAATGTACTGTAAACAATACTGTTGCTATAAACAATATTGTTGCTATTTGTCTCTCTCTATCTATCTCTCTGTTTGTTCACCCCTTCTGCTTTACTTCAGTAAGTTTTCACTGTCTCATACATTGTGCAATTTAAAGTGTGTAAAGTAGGGGTTCTTTTGTTGCGTGATGAGATAATTCTTAGCTCCATAGACTGATTTTTTGCATACTTTCAAGGGTTCTAATCGAGACATTAGCAAAGTGTTATTGACTGTTTTTAGTACACTATTTTACATGTAGAGGTTGCCTATATATTGTTTTGAGACACCATTATTTTGTATTTGCCAGAATCTACATAGTCCCTGCCTCCCTCTTCCCTTGTCTATGCATCTTCTCCCTTCTGTGTCATCAGGCTTTCCCCTACACATTTGCAGAATGTGTGATGATGAGCTGCACATTTAATTTAAGGGAAATGGAAGGACACAGCTTTTGGCAAAATCTTGTGAGTTTGTGCCTTTAGCTGCATTATTTTGTTGCCCTTCATGCAACCATGCTTAGCCTTGCTGCACAATGTACATTCAGGGTAATCTTCTATTTAAAAAAATGTATTGGATTTTAAATATCAAAAGTATAATAACAAAACAAACTAGTAACTAATGCAAGCAAACTATATACAGAGTCCATAACAGAAATAAGTCTATACATTACTAATATTTATCTAATATGTATCTAAAAGATCTTTTAGTTTTATCCATGACAGGTGTTTATGAGTGATGGTTACTGTTCTGACTTGTGCAGTTTGTATTTCACTATTACAAACATTTTTAGCAAGAAAAATAAATTCAGAAAAAGAGAGGTTGTTTTTATACTTCCAATTTAGAGTTATAACTATCCTTGCTATAGCAAGGAGAGACCAGAGAAAAGTCACTTGTGTTCCTGGAATGGGACCTGGAATTGGTGTGTTAAACAATAGCAGTGCCTTAGTAATGTTACATTTATCCAACCATAAAACTTTAGCAAAGTCTCTAAAATCTGCCCAAAATGAGGCAGCCATTTTACAATCTAGTACCATGAGGATCCAATTTGCCTTTAAAACCTCCTTGCATCTCCAACATTTAAGATTGTCTTTTTAATATATCAGCACAATTTTATGTGGAGTTAAAAAAAAACTGTGTAAAAATCTCCATGTGAAGAATTTCCAAAAAAGAGATGATGTTGTATTACTAATGGATTTGAAAACTAATGCCTTGTTGACATCCAGGAAAGTTTCATTATTTATCTTCGTAGAATATTCCCAAAAAAGATTTGTCAGATGTCAAAAATTCAGAAATCAGAATCCTATAGATAATTGATAAAGATGATTTTTGTTTTATTTTTAAACTATTAATTCTAAAGAAGAAATCTAATAACTTGGGTTTAGTTTTCGAGTTCATATTTGATGTTACTTGAATACTATTACTAATGAATTCCCTAAACATGTGTACATTTAACCAATTATTTTGACTTATATTATATCTGGCCAGAAGGAAATTAATGTCATACAAGTCCTTAATATTTAAAACTTGATGCCAAAATGTTAGTCCATATTCTTGTATTTGTAGGATTTTATTTAAGTCAAGGCAAGCACTAGTGAATGCTATGGGAAACATCAGAAAGAATAAATCTTTAACAAGATAGTTACTACACATTACCTTTTAAAATTTTGATAAAACATAACTAACAAAGGAAAGAGAAGTAGAATGTTGTCTGACATTTATACAAAAATCTTTAATGGTCAGATATAATTTGTCGTCATCAGAGAAAGCGTTACTATTTATTCCTGGAATATTGACTGAACGCAACAAAGAGTTATGAATGCTTTTCCAGTTTAAATTATAATTAATGTTTAACCAATTACTTACTAGATTTAAAATAACTGACTTAGCATATAATTCACAGTTAGGAAAACCAATGTCTGTGTCTCCCCAACTTTTAACATGCCAATCAAATGCTATTCTCAGTTTTTTTGGCTACCACAAAAAGTTAAGTAACAGGGACTTTATTTGTTTAATCAACTTTTTAGATGGCAGCATAATTTATGACTGCGAGAAGTAAAATGTCTGACAAAATAATCACTTTATTAGTATTAGTCTTTCATTCATCGTAAATAAAATTGTTGCACTTATCTAAAATTTTCCTTATTTTGTCTATTACAGTTTTGTAATTTTTGTAATTTGTTGATACCACCTCAGACCAACTATGTTTAATGAGGACTCCTAAATAATTAATTTGATTGTTCTCCTAATTAAACTCTTCAAATTTGTCTAAAGAGGTTGTTGTACTTTGTTTATCAATAAAGTCTCTGTTTAGTGTGATTAAAATTTAAACATGGAATGTTTTCAAAAATTTTTAACACTTCTGTAATATAATCTACTGAGGAGTCAATATATCCACTTGATAATAAAATCTCATCTGCAAATAGATGTATTTTTGAGCACCAGTTTTTATCACTAGTGAATCCTTTTATCTTAGAATTTGCTCTAATAACATTTTGTTATGGGCTCAATTACTAAGACAAACAACAAAGGTGATAAAGAGGGCAAACTTGTTTTGTACTTTTTAATATTCTAAAAGGACTCAATAAAAAATGATCTTAACAAAGGAAATAGCATTCTCATGTTGGTTATTAATTAAATCAATGAATTTTGTAGAACATTTTATTTTCTTTAAGAACTTTAAATAAGTATGTCCAGTTAATAGAATCAACGACTTTATCAAAGTCCAAGCTTATGACTGAAAGTTCTTTCTTTTTCTTGTTAGGTATATCAATCAAAAATAAAAGCCTAATCACACTATCTTGAACTTTTCTATTCAAAATAAAATCAGTTTGATCCTCAGGAATTAGGCTTGATGTCATCATATTGAGCCTTTTTGCAAGGATACACATGAATATTTTATAATCAACATTTAAAAGTGAAATGGCATGATAGGATGAACATAATTTAGGGTCTTTATCTTGTTTTAAAATGGGAGATATCATTGGATATTGCCAAGAAGGAAAGATAATTGAGTTATTTCTAATTTCCTCAAAAACCCTCAGTAAACTTTTTAAGGTGTTATCTGGTAATAATTTATAAACTTCAGGAATTAATCCATCTAAACCAGGAGCTTTGTTGCTCTTTATGTTTTTAGTTTGTTCTTTTAATTCTTTAAAGGAAATTGGTTTATCTAATTTATATAGTTAATTTATTTATTATATTTTCTTTCAGAAAGTTATTAGTAAAATAACTATTACCTGAACGAGATTTGCTATTACCTTGTAGTGTTTCTTAAAAGTTTCAAGGATGTCTTTTAAATCAGTTACATGTTTAATGTTCCCTCCTTCTATGTAAGTAATTTCTTTAATATGATTAATGTAATTCACTCTTTTTGATCTAAAGCTGATCTATGTAAGTTTTTTGGATTAATGGAATATGACTGTAATTTCAGTTTTTCTAGATACATAGTGACTTTGTGAATTAATATTTCTACATATTTTTGATTTAAAGTTTTCAATTCAATATTCAAGCCTATGTCTTTTTTTTAATTTAACTTTAAAGTATTAATCCAGGTCTATAAGTGAATTAATTAAGTGTCCCATTCTTTTCTCTTATTAAGATACCAGATTTAAATTCTTCCAAATATATATGCTTTCAAAGAGTCCCATAAGATAGTATCAGAAGTGTTGCCGTTATCATTACATTTCAAAAACAAGTTTAATTCTTTTAAAAGCCACTCTCTAAACTCAATAATTTGACAATGTCATCTGGCATTCTTTGCCAAAAAAAAAAAAAGAAAAAAACCTAAATCTGATGCTAAAATTGTGACAGTGACATTGTGGTTCGACAAAGGACAAGAGTTTCTTGAGACTTCATCAACTTTTGAGTATAGTCCATCAGAAGTAAAAACGTTATCAGTAGTTTTTGGGTGCCAAAATGATATGAATAATGTGTGTAATTTAAGGATTTAGGCACTTTTATGCCATATATATCTTCTAAGTTTAAAAAATTAATATAAAAATTTAATTGCTTTGCTCCAGCTGATAAGCTATATTTCTTATCATTAGAAGTATATTTTGCAGAGATGATGCAATTACAATCCCCAGCTAGTAAAATTTCTCCTTTTGAATATAAAGACGTAATATCTAGCTATTTCCTTGCAACTTTAGAACCAGTTCCAGGAATTCAATATACATCTGCAAATGTGTAATATTTTTTTTATTTCCAGAACCACTATACTTAACATTCAATTTCTATCTGAGTATGTATCAATTATCATAGGCATTGTCAAAGATTTCTTCCACAAAATGATATTGCCTCTTCTCTTTGAGTTAAAATGTGAGTCAACAAGTAATGAATAGTCTTTAAAATAGATTTTATCTAAGTCGTTTTTCATTATATGTGTTTCATGTAGAAAAGCAATATGTATTTTATTTAAACTTAAAAACTTAAATAAACTTCCCCTCTTCATAGGGTTATTAAGATTATTGACATTTAATGAAATACATTTAAAAACAGACATTCATAAAATTATATTCAGAAACAGTAGGTTCTGTAATGGATATAAAAAACAATTCAAACATTAACAGTATCAAAAAATTAATACTTACATCTCCTACCATGGAATAAAATATTTCTGATTTGGCTAAAAAAATCAATCAAACCACCTCAATCATCTCTAGAGCTCAAATAAACAACTACCTAATGCTGCTACCTCAGGAAAAGACTTCAAGAATGTAATTTAGCATAATAAATAGCCCTTCCGTGAAATCCTTCACTATTCTCGACATCATGTAAAATTATTCTTAAGACTAGATCTCCAAAAATTAAATAAGTAAATAAAAGACAGATTGCAATCTTAACAAAAAGCATTAAAGAAGCTATAAGCTTGAAAATATATGTTAGAATCCAAAGGAACATAATTACTAAAACAGATTATTTCAAAACTAAAAATGAAGTTGAAAATTCCCTTGTATGAATATGCATTTTAAACGGAAAATAATAATATCAAATTATAGACAACTGTCAAGTTGTAATAGGATTAATATATGAATTTAAATCTTAGTGGATATTAATTATTACTTCAACATATAACTATAAACAATTAATGTTCCTCATCACAGAAAGAACTAACATCTACTGCTAGAACAAATATATAGCATGGATACTTATGTATCAAGATTTATAAATATGCAACAAAATCTATTATGCATAGCAAAACAACCTTTCCTACACTGGTCAGTCAGTATCCCCATCAGTAATAATCAACCAGGGAGACTTAAATCTCTGTCTATATAAAAGCAAATAAGAAATGATTCTCCATGACTAACCGATTGAATAGGCTACTCATCTTGAATAGGCTCAAGAGGTGAATGCGCACCACATATTATGTTACATTTGCAAAGACTGTTAGGAAGAATGCTACCCAAATATTCCTGGCTTCATGACAAATGTGTAAATAATGACACATAACACCTTTACATAACACATTTCTGTTCAGTATTGGATCATTTGTTATGTTGCTGGCTATAATGTGCACCTTATGCAATGCTAAAATTTGTCATTATTGTGAATGATGGAGTGCTGCTAAAAGCAAGGCCTGCAGAGTAAAAAGACATTAATGTTTGCCTGTGTGAAAGCAAGATGTTTTTGATGTCCAATAATGGAGACTCTTGAATAAACCTGACCAGAAGCAGCTGCAAAATACCATGAGTTTAACTGTGGATTTACCTGTGGGGTACAAGAAGCCTACCTGTGGATTTACTGTAGTTGTACCAGTAATCTATCTATGGAGAAGTGCTGAGAATCTAATCTTGTATATGTAAGGCAGCCTGATGCTATACCTGAGGATTGGAAGGAATTTTGGTATCACAAACAGGACTGACAAACCCAAAACTGGAATGTACAGTTATTTAAGCTGATTGGGACTGATGAAATGGTATTTGATTAACTCCTTCAAATTTAAGAGAGACTTGCGATGACTCTGAAGTCTTTTTCTCTGTTAAGTTATACCGGTGCCTCCCTGTTTTCTCCGAGCACAAGATGAGGATTCATTAAAGACCAATCTGGAAACGAGGACATAAGAAGAAGGTTCAAATGAAATGAATGTTGATTCTGATGAAATCCCCAGTCAGGGGATGAAAGCACTCAATCCAATGTTTTTCCAGTTTACTATTAAAGTAGATTTTATTGCTGAATTCTTTGGTTGCTGCTGTTTGTGTTTGACTACACAAGAAAACCTTTTCAAGATTTCCTGACTGCTGACAGTGTGTGTTTTGTACTAGTGGCTTTGGTCAACACTGGTAGCTCCATTTTGTACATTTATTACTGTGATTGAGGCTGATGGCTACATTCTCCCTTGTGTCATTGTTCTTTAACTGCCCCAATCACACCAGTATAATTAAGGCTGTGAAGTAACATTTCCTATACAGTGTATTGACATAATCCATATATCTGTGAAATGGTTTTGGCATAGTGTCCAGGGATTGAATCCAGAAACATATACAAGTCATATCTGATGTTTTAATTTACTATTATGTTTATAAATGTTGTCTACATATCTTTCTAACCTACCTTTATCCTACTTATGTCTCAGTCATGAGTGTGCTTTCCTACCCATGCTTTCTCCCTCTCTTTTTAATTTCTCCAAGTTTTTGGGTTTCAAATAACATCACGGGAATGGGCACCATTCTTAAATCAAAGTATGGTTAAAGTTCATGAAATTAGTATTGTTCCAGTCTTTGATGTTAGCCAGAAGTACTCATTGCAGCACCCACAATGTGCCCAGTATTGACTTCTTGTGCAATTCATATGGAGATATATGTATCGGTAACATATCTAAGTATGATTGTAAATTCTTTTTTATTAGACCCATTGCTTCTACAACTATTGGAACTGTCTGGTTCCACATTGCCCTTGTTTTCACCTGCAAATCCTGATATTTTATGGCTTTGTGTCTCTTTCTGTGTGTGTAGGACACTGTAGTCATGAAGTGTAGCAATTTCAATGATCAATGCTTTGTTTGTCTTCTTTGCATAGACTGCTAAATCTGGTTTTCCTCACATCTATTTTTTTGAACTGTTTGTAATGGGTGATCCCATGTGACATAAACTTCATCATTTTCGCAATGCGTTGTGGCTTATATTTCCACTGTTTTTCAGCTACTGCAGTATTATAATGCAACAGTCTTGCTACATTATTATGCCTTTCAGTATACATTCCTTCTGCCATTAGTATATCATAACCAGCAAGAAGCTGTATGACTGTTTCCAATTCTGTTTTACAAAACCTACATTTGTCTGTTTCTTCCACATGTTCATTGGACTTTGTAAACCAACATGCATGTTGTCCTCTATCATGGGCTGCCAATATTAACCTTTCATCTTTTGGTTTAAATTCATCTTTCCTTAACTATTATTATGTTATATCCTGATCAACATGAGGTTGTTCCAAACATTTTCTATACTCGCAACTATATTTATGTATTTTCCACATTTCTTGCCTTCTCATCTGAACCTTCACCTTATATTCTTTCTTTTGTTTTTTGGCACATTCACTTGCTGTCTGATTTTTATATACTTCTGGTTTTATTTCCATTCCTACTTGACATCAATATGTTTCTGCTAAACTAAGTAGGGGAGTCATCTTGGACTTATCCTCCTCATGTTTTAAAACTACATTTGGGTATTATGAGATCAGTAGATATGTATGAAGTCCTACAATTGCAGATCTATACATGCAATCAGTTTGGAGGAGGTCCATACCTCCTTCAGAATGGAGAAGATAGATTCTTGGTATAAACTGATTTTTATAAATCATTTGATAAGCATGAAGCATTCTTCTTGTTTTCATGTTCAACCAAGACAACACCTTTTGGGGTCAGTAAATCACTCCAAAGCTGTAAGTTAGGACAGGAAGAGCAAATTGGTTTATAGCGTGGACTTTGTTCCTACATGTCAGTGCTGTTTTCAGTATTAATTTTAGTCTTCTAAAATATTCCTTACTAAGTTTTATTCAGGTGTTCATGTTTTATTGTTGATTCTTCATCAATTCCCAGATATTTATATACTCCCTCTTGCTCAAGTTCTTTTATATTGCATTCCTGTCCCAGGCTGATGTTTTCTTGGTGCTGTAGTTTTCCTGGTTTAAAGGTTGCTTTTCACATTTATCAAGACCAAATGACATTTTTATATCACCTGACAAAGTTTTGACCACTTGCAGTTGTGCTTACTGTTCCTCATTGACTGAACTATACTGTTTTAATTCATTCACAAAAAGAAGATGTTTACACTTTGTTGTTTTCTGGGAGCCAAATTGTAGCCATGACCTAATCTGTTAAGAAGACAGTTTAACAGGTAAAGGGCAAGACAAAATAGCAGTGGTGACAAAGAGTCACACTGAAATATCCCCCTTAGAATAATAATTTTTCCTTTATCATGGCTTAACTGCAAATTGGCTTGCCACTGTTTCATGGTTGTTCTTATGCAATCAACCCATGTAGGGTGTATCTTATAGATTTTAAGCACTCTTTTATCCATAAATGTGGGACACTGTCAAATGCATTTTTGTAATGTATCCATGCCATACTTAGATTCTTCCCCTTTTTATAGTTCTCCATTATGACTTTATTTAACAAAAAAATTATCCTTTGTTCCATATGACTTTCTTTTGTTGCCCTTTTGTTCTGTTACCATGATTGAGTTTTCTTCTAAATGACTATAAACTCTGCTGGCATCAATTCCAGTGTATAGCTCATACATTGTCAGAAGACAAGTTATTGGTCTATAGCTTTTAGGATAGCTTGCAGATTCACTCTAAATTAGGAGTATTGCTTTTCCTGTTGTTAACCAGGTTGGTGTCTGTTTAGGGTGCACTTATAAATAGTTCTTACTCATGGCTAAATTGTCATGTAAAGATGTTAATTCTTTTAGCCAGAAGTTAGGTACTGCATCTGGGCCTGATGATTTCCAATTAGGAGCTTTTCTTAACTTTGTTTCAATTTCTCTGGCCATTACTTCATCCCATTTCATATCCTGTACAGTTAAATGTCTCATTTTTTTTTTATTTTACTTCTTCTAACATTCCAGCATCTTTGTTATGTTCCATAGGATCTTCACAGATATTTCTCCAAAATATATCTATTTCTTCTTTTTTGGTGATGTTTCAATTCATTTTTACTTGTTTCCCAGTTTCCTATAAAACTTTTTTGGGTCATCAATAAATTAATTATTTTGTACTTTTCTTTTATATTTATCTGCATATCTTCTAAGTTTTTCCTGCCTGTGCTGATAATTTTAGTTTGTTTGCAGTAGTGCATGATAGATCATGATCTGTCCTGACACTGCACATTGCCTTTATCACATCTATCTTTCCAAGTATTTTTGTTGATCAGTTCCCTCTTCTATGCTCTTCTAACAGTGGCACTTCTTGTCTTAATTACTTTATAATTTTCTCTATTTGATATTTCCATGATGGCATTTGATTTCTCTTCTTCCTTTCCCTTACTGCCTTGTGTTTTTGTGGCATGGCATTATCTGCTATTAATTTAACTGCACAGTAATATATCCTACTTATTTCTGTTATATCAAATTAATCTCTATGAACAGTCCTAATTACTATGTTCATTTGTTTTATCAAAGTTCTAACTCTTTGGTTTTATTGACTTTCTGTAGTCCATTTCTTTCTTTAATCATAATATGCCTGTCCAACTCTATTAAGTCAAGCAACTCTTCTCTTAAAGCATTTTCTTCTAACCTGAGAGTACATTCTTTGTTCTCCATTTCCCGTGGGCATTCTACAGAAAGTTCCAGAACATCTTCCTCTGCCACATTCTCTTCAGTTTCATCCTCTGTCACCTTTCACCAATTTGTCCCCAAAAAATGTGACCTGTTGTGTATTAGATGCAGTCCTGTGTTTATAATGATTAAAATAAGTCCCAAGAGTTGGACCCCATCGGAAGGAAAATAAACATTTGGGAGATAAAATCTGTACCAGTTTATCATATAACCTAAAAATGTCCCAAAGGTGGTCAATGATGTTTCTAGGGGTATTGGTATTGTGCCCAAAAGTTGTAACAAATCGAACAGGCTAATGTTGGCCCATATTTTGTTCTTTATATTTCAGCAAAGTAGATCTAGATTGTTGAGATGCAAACTCACAAGCTGACATTACATTGTCTGAGTCATATCCTCTGTTTAAAAATCTCCCTATCATGTCCTGTTGAAAATGGTGATATGAATCGTTAGAGGAGCAAATACGCCTAATCCTAAGAAATTGAGATTTCGGTATATTGCATATGATATGCTTCGGATGATAACTGGTGGCATGGAGCAATGTATTATACTGTGGGTGTTTACAGAAAATCTCAGTACTCAAAGTATGATCAGCTTCCCTAGTGATGGCTACATCCAGAAAGGTGATTTTATCCATGTAATGTCATTTATAAATGATTTCCACAAATCTATCCCATTCTCAAATATCATCCAATATGCAGATGATTCAACTATTATCTGTTCTGCCACACACTCCTAAAACTTACACAAGATGCCTTTTCTACCACAGAGCAATGGATGATAACAAATCATCTTGCACTCAATGCTTCCAAAACCAAATTAATGATATTCACCCCCTCTAAAGTCACTCCTTTCGATATAAACACATTTTCTATTACTATTCAAAATAACTCACCTCTAGAACTAGTGTCAGAAACCAAGTTACTTGGGGTCCAAATTGACAGCCAGCTCAAATTCAACTCCCACCTACAACTAAATATCAAAAAAACCCATCAAAAACTCGGTATGCTTTACCGACAAAATCACTACCTTACACCTGCCACTAAAATCACTCTCTCTACTTCCTTCCTTATCCCCTCCCTTCTCTATGGAGCCCCACTCCTAACTAATCTTCAGTCCTCTTTAAAAAAGCAACTTTCCTCTTGCTATAACAAAATCACCAAATTCGCTACCAGCCATAAGTCCTCCACCCACCACTGCTCCTCTCTTCAAAAACTAAACTGGCTAGAACTACCCAATCATCGCACTTACACTCAACTAACTCTTGCCCATAAGCTCATTCTCAACCCCTCCCTCTGTCCCTCCCTTTCTTCTGCCTTTAAAATGCACCTACCTGATAGAGTATTAAGGTCAAATAATCAAAATCTATTAGAAGTTTACAAACCTACTCATCCCCCAGGCAAAAACCTTCTATCCTATAGCCTAACTCGCCTCTGGAACTCCCTACCACCGTCCATTCGCACCACCTCTAACCATTTCACTTTCAAAAGATCTCTTTACTCATATCTAGCATCACGGTGGGAATGCTCTTGCTCCCACCCTACATAACTAACTCTGGCTATTTTCATTTTCCTTCTCTTTACTCCAGCAAATTTCCTTATTATTTTCCCCAACACACACATTATTATTTCTATGATATTTGCAAAGAATGTACTAAACTGGGCTTCTACGTCTATGCTTCCTAATATGCAATTACTTTCAGTATTGCTTTGTATTATTCCTTCTGTTAGTCTGTATCTTCAGTATGTTTCATCACAAGTCTGTATTATTTCTAATGTTTGCTGTACTATTTTTGAAATTATTTGCTTTAATCTTTTGCATCTGTATAATTATCATTAATAACCTGCTGTACTTAGATTGTTGATAGATATAACCTAGATAGATTGATTCTGTACCTACATTTTTGGAGCTTTTCTCCCCAGGACTCCAATTGGCCCAATGGACTATCCTGGTAAACCAACTGCAATAAATAAATAAATAAATAAATGTGAGAGTTGACCATAAACTGTATCCCCTACCTATTTTTATTAAGTTATTGTATGAATTCCTGCAGATATAAACTATCACCTCTCCACACCATCCAGCAATCATCCAGGTAGCACCTTCAAATATCAATTTCATCTAGGTACAAATTATGGTTATTGTCATAAATCAGTTGTTGATCGAGAAATCCCATGAACAGATCGGCATAAATGGGAGCAAATGAAGCTCTCATAGCAGTGCCCTTAACCTGCCAATAACAATTCCCATGGAACTAGAACACATGTTTGGTTAAAACCTGTTTGGTCAACCAAACCAGTAGGGTGTTAAAACCTGGTGAATACAAATTAGCTTTATCTAGCCAACAATGAATGGCTTCCAAATCAGCCCAATGGAGAATGTTGGTATACAGTGCTGTAACATCCAATGTACACATTAGCCAATTTGGTTCCAACTGTGTATCCAGAATGATCTGTAAGAACTGTGTGGTATCCTGAATTCTGGCTCTAACCAGTTGTAATAAAGGTTTAAGATATTTGGTGAGAAAGGCAGCTAATGGTTCTGTCAGCGAGCCCCTACCAGACACAATGGGCCTGCCTGGTGGTTTAAATAAATCCTTGTGAATTTTAGTAATAAATATAAATACTGAGATTGGGGCTCAGATACTGACAGATGATGCAAATCTCTATTGTTAATGATGCCCTTTTCAAGACCAAGTTTCATGAATTCATCAATTTCTTTTTTGAATTTTGTTATTGGATCAATAAGCATGTTCATATAAAAATGGCTGTCAGGCAATTGTCTTTCAGCCTCAGCCAAATACATTGGCCAGTCCAAAACGATGACTGCCCCACCCTTATCGGCTGGCAGGATAACCAAATTTTGATTATCCCTTAGTCTAGCTAACACCTGTTGTTCTTCATTGGTAAGATTTGATCGAGTGTTTTGAAATTCAGATCTTTTAAAGTGTAAATACCTAAGGACACATTCCAGGAAAATGGCTACATGTTTGTCCATGGGAGGCATGAAGGAAGATTTACAAAAATAAAATTCAGTAGATCATTGAGTATGGGATTCCTGTTCAAAAAATATTTTTAAATTCAACAAGCAACAAAATGCTAGAACATCATTGGCCAATGTGTCTTCATTAACAAAAAAAAAAACAGGAACAAAATTAAGGCTCTATTTAACAGCTTTATTTCAGCATCAGTCAATGAGCAGGAAGAAATATTATGAACATTACATGTATCCCCTAGTGTGGTATTAACAATTCCAAAAGGTGTTGTATGTTGTTTACTTGTTCGTTGCTTCCTGGTACCCGTGTGCCTTCTCCTCTTAAAGGGTCAATACTGGGACATTTCTTGGCCATGGGTGAATCTGAGGTGTGAGTGATCTCAGTGTCAGTGGCAGAGGATGACTCATCACCCGAAGTGCCACTATGGCCTCTAGGGCCTTTTTTGAGAATAGATCTAGGTCTTTTTCTCTTAAAGGTGGGTTTGGTGGTATCATGATGAGCAAACTTGACATTTTTTTGTAAACCAAAAGGTTTAGCCCTCTCATAATCTGTAAGGTCTCTATTGAATTTGTGTACTTACTATTGAAAAATTTATTTTGGAGGTCAAAACAATATGTGAAGAGGTCAGGAAGTTTGAAGGGGAAACATTTTTTGATATTTGTCTTAACCAATTGGTTAAGGATTTATTTACACTAGAAAAGCAGCTCTAAGAGAAAAATGTTCTCTTAAAAGTGCCAAGCAAATTCTATCCCTGATGAAAAATTTGCATAAGTGTCCATTCGTGGTTTTTAGCTTTCAATATTTACAGATCAAGCTTTAGGTATTCGACTACCTAAAGTTTCGATCTTATAATATAGACCCAAAATTTTCCATATCTGGATGCCTTTGCCTATATTTCTGTTCAAATATCTTTGGTGCTGTTCTTTTTGTATTGCTTAATTTTGCTTTCTACTTTTTATAAATATTGTGTCATACTAAATTTATTTTTTATTCCCATGCTCATATTTCTCCTTCAGGTGACTCCTGATCCTCCCGTTTCTCTTTACTTGGGGGACTTATTGTTCCATCATGCTGTGATATAACCTATGTTATACTTTCTACACTAAATCCTTCACTTTACAGGTATTCTATAACTTCAGCTTCTATTTTTTTTACTTCTACTTTACCAATCATCTGTTCTGCAATCCGTCTTTGTGATTTTATTTTTTATTTTTGTAAAATTTTCCATATTTCTCTTTGAATATCTTTGGGGCTGCTTTTTTGCATTGATTAAATTGGCTTTCGCCTTTGCATAATTATTGAACCATATCAGATCTCTCTTTCTTTCCCATGTCCATATTTCATTTTTAGAACTTTAAAAAATCTCTAGATTTTGTTTGTTATATTTCCACACTACCTCAGCTGCTTCTTTTTCCACATAGCACAATGTTTCTTTTTTTTGATTTTCATAAATGTGTTGTATTAATAAACACATTTTTTATTTAAAGCTTCTGACAGCTTTTCTTGTTCAAGTATTTTTTTTAATTTATCTCTTAATCTTTTTCTATATCTTCTGTCTGGAAATTCTGGGCTTCTTGAATAATAGTAACAATATATAACAGTAACGATATATAATTTCTTTCTTATCTTCAATAGTCCACTCTATCTTTATGGCTATTTTTTGGATTATCAATTTTTGTGATTTTTGTGGACGACTACTTCCTTCCACAACAGGGGGGGGGGCATCCTCCTGAGCCTGGCCTATCCCCATTGTAGGAATGTTTCTATGTTTTGAGGATTCTGCACTGTCATCATTTCCAGTCCTGGCACCGGTGCAGCTTAGGATGACTTAAGGAAGAATTCAATTACAGCAATACTACTCTCCTTTGCTTGCTGATTCATCACCTCTCCATTTGGATCCCTGAAGGTAATTTATGAGGGAAGTAGTATGTGTAGTTTCTGTGTTTTTTAATTTCACCAAATCTTTAGGGTTTCTAATGCCATGATGAGAATGGACCCCATTCTTAAGTCAAAGTATGATTAAAGTTTATGAAATTAGTATTGTTTCAACCCTTTATGTCAGCCAGAAGTGCTCTTCACAGCACCTGCAATGTGGTCAGTAATGACTCCTTCTGAAATTTGTACAGAGTTACATGTATTGGTAACATAAATACATATGATTGTAGATTCTATTTTTATAAGACCCATTGCTCCTACTATTGGAACTGTCTGGGTATATTTCTTCCACATTGCTCTTATTTCTGCCTGCAAATCCTGATATTTTATGACTTTGTGTCTGTCTGTACGCAAGACCCTGTAGTCAATGGGTGTGCAGATTCAATGATCAATGTTACTTTTGTCATCTTTTCATATCCAGTTTTCTAACATCTTTCTTTTGAACTGTTGGTAATGGATGATCCCATGTGACATAAACTTCATAATTTTCTATGATGCTTTGTGGCTCATGTTTCCAGTGTTTTCAGCCACTTTAATACCATAGTGTTTTCACAATCCCCAGTGCAACAATCTTGCCACATTACTATGCCTTTCAGTATGCAGCCCTTCTGCCATTAGTATGTCACAACAGGCAACATGGTGTGCGACAGTTTCCAATTTGGTTTTACAAACCCTACATTTATCTGTTTCTCCCATGTGTTCAATGGACTTTGTAAACCAACATGTACACAGCCCACTATCTTGAGCCACCAATATTAATCTTTCATCTCTTGGTTTGAATAAGCCTCTCCTTAACATTTCTGCATTCGTTCCTGATCAACATGAAGTTCTTCCAGAAGTTTTCTATACTTGCAACTATATTTATGCATTTTCCACATTTCTTGTGGTCCCTCACCTTACATTCTTTCTTTTGTTTTTTGGCACATTCAGTTGCTACCTGAATTTTATGTACTTTGGTTTGATTTCCATTCCTGCTTGATGCCGATATGCTTCTGCTAGATTAAGCAGAGAAGTCATCTTAGATTTATTCTCCTCATGTTTCAAAATTTTCAGTATGTTTGGGTCTTGCGAGGTCAGCAGATATGTATGTAGTCCCACGATTGCAGAGCTATACATGTAATCAGTTTCAAGGAGGCCAATCTCTCCTTTAGAATGAGGAATATATAATCTTGGTATGCACTAATTTTTCTAAATCATTTGGTGAGCATGAAGCATCCTTCTTTTTTCCCTATCTAGTCTATCCAACACGTTTTGGGGCCCCTCAATTACTCCAAAACTGTAAGTTAGGGCAGGAAGAGCAAATTGGTTCATAGCTTGGATTTTGTTCCTAGATGTCAATGCTGTTTTCATGATTAAGTCTTCTAAAGTAATCCTTACTAAGTTTTATTTACATTTGTTCATGTTTCATTGTTGATCCTTCATCAGTTCCCAAATATTTATAAACTCCTTCTTGCTCAAGGTGTTTTAAAATCACATTTTTGTCCCAAAGTGATGCTTTCCTGATATTACAATTTTCCTGCTTTAAAGGTTGCTTTTGCACATTTATCAAAACCAATGACATTCTAATATCATCTGAAAAAGTTTTGACAACTTCCAGTTGTGCTTTCAGTTCCTCATCTGATGAGTTATCCAGTTTTAAATTATCGACAAAGAGAAGAGAAGTCTTTACACTTTGTTGTTTTCTAGGAGTTAAATCATAGCCATGGCCTAAGCTGTTAAGTAGACAGCTTAATGGGTTAAGGGCAAAGTGGAATAGCAGCGGTGATAGAGAGTCACCCTGGAATATTCCCCTTTGAATTTTTATCCCTGAGATAATAATTTGTCCTTTAACATGGCTTAATTGCAAAGTTCAAAATCTAACAAAAAACAGCCAGCACTCCAACAGTGGAGTCAAAAACTTACAAACATTTAATTATAAAGACAGCTCAAATAATTCACTGCATAAAAATGCAGCTTAGACAATGGTAAGTGCAATTAGACCAGTTTTGGCATTAAAGCCTTCATCAGTGAGCACTAAAAATGAAACACAACCATTATATAGTCACCTGTCTCTCCCATTCCCATTGAGATTGGATTATTACAAATGTATCTTCATATGGCAATTGATCAGATGGGAATAAACCTTCCAGTATAACAATACAATTGTTTTCCTTTTTATTTAATATACTATGCCATCCAGTTTTATTTCTCCTGAACCCATAATTTTGTCAATAATGACAAACATAAATTGTGCAGTGGGATGTTTAATGGAATGTTTATAAAGAGCATTAGACATTTGTTTATTTCTAATGTCACTTAGATTTTCCGAAATTCACATTCTAAGGGGATGAGATGATTTTTTGTTGGATTTCGGACTTTTCTGTTTGCTGTTGCACTTGTTGTACTTGCAGAATCTTTGGTTGAGCTGGTACTTTCTTCACTTCTGGTGTTGACTTTTGTCTTTGGAGCATACTCAGTGTATTGGTGAGCATTTGAATAACAGACCTAAAATAATTATTTTCCATTATATTTTTAGTTGTTTGTCATTTTTCATGAATTTGGAATATGCCATCTACTATTCCTGTCTCCGTTTGTATATTATCAGTCAGGAATTGGATTTTTTGACCAGCATGCAGTACATGGAAGAAGACTGGACACCATGTAGAGGGTTGCTTTATGGTGTACATTGATTAGCTCCTTTACATTGCGTCTTTTCAACTTAAGGAAGAAGAACGGAGTTAAGACATTATATGCATGGCTCTTTTTGGTGAGTTACAGATATGCCAATTGTTCTTTCTATATTGTGCCTTGGAGTACAAAGTGTTTTCCTGTTGTACAATGACCAGGGCATTTTAGAGCCTTTCCATCTTTGCTTCAACTATTTTGTGATCAGAAGAAGAATGGAGCAAATTACTGTATTATGTACATGATCTCTTTCTGGTGGCTATAGATATGAGGGCTTTTTGGAGCCTTTGAATTCTGATTTTGGAACTGTGATTTGACCAATAAGCAACAGGAATGGATTGGATGAACACTGTTTAAGTAAACAACTTCTTTGTCATTCTATATTAGTGAATTATTTTGGCTGTCTTTATAATACGATGTTTATAAGTTTTTGACTCCATTGTTGGAGTGCTGGCTGTTTTTTGGATTTTGGAGTTTTCTCTGTTGGCCGTTGCACTTGCCATACTTGTGGAAGCTTTGGTTGAATTAATTGCAAAGTGGTCTGCTACTGTTTCATGGTCACTGTGATGTAGTTGATCAGTGCAGGGTGTGTCCTATATTTTTAAGCACTCTTTTATCCATGAATGTGGGATACTATCAAATGCTTTTTTGTAGTCAATATGTGCCATACTTAGAGTCTTCCCCTTTTCACAGTTCTGTACTATTACTTTATTTAACAACAAATGATCCTTTGTTCCATATGACTTTCTTTTATTGCCCTTTTGTTCTACTGCCATAATTGCATTGCTTCTAAATGACTGTAAACTCTGTTGGCATCAATTCCCTTGTATAGTTTATACATCGTTGGAAGGCAAGTTATTGGTCTATAATCTTTAGGGTATCTTGCAGGTTCTCTCTTAAGTAGGAGCACTCTTTTATCCATGAATGTGGGATACTATCAAATGCTTTTTTGTAGTCAATATGTGCCATACTTAGAGTCTTCCCCTTTTCACAGTTCTGTACTATGACTTTATTTAACAACAAATGATCCTTTGTTCCATATGACTTTCTTTTATTGCCCTTTTGTTCTACTGCCATAATTGCATTGCTTCTAAATGACTGTAAACTCTGTTGGCATCAATTCCCTTGTATAGTTTATACATCGTTGGAAGGCAAGTTATTGGTCTGTAATTTTTAGGGTATCTTGCAGGTTCTCTCTTAAGTAGGAGCATTGTTTTTCCTGTTGTTAGCCAGGTTGGTGTCTGTTCAGGGTGTGCATATAAATAGTTCTTACTTATGGCTAAATCTTTGTGCAAAGATATTAATACTTTTAACCAAAAGTTAGGTACTGCATATGGGCCTGGTGTTTTCCAATTGGAGGCTTTTATTAATTTTGTTTCAATCTCTCTGGCTGCTACTTCATTCCATTTCATATCCTGTACCTTTAAACTTATCATTCTTTTTTTTACTTCTTCTGTCCATTTAGCATCTTTATGGTCCACATGATCTTCACAGATCCTTCTCCAAAATATATCTATTTCTTCTTTTTTTTTGGTGGTCTTTCAATTCCTTTTAACTTGTTTCCCAGTTCTCTATAAAACTATTTTGGGTCACCAATAAATTGCTTATTTTGTAGTTTCCTTTATATTTATCTGCATATCTTCTAAGTTTTTTCACCTGTGCTGAGATTTTTAGTTTGCTATTTGTGATGCTGCATAATAGATCCTGATCTGTTCTAATACTGTGCATTGCTTTTATCATGTCTATTTTTTTATATATTTTTGTTGATCTGTTCCATCTTCTATATTCTTCTAACAGTGACAATTCTTGCCTTAATTGCTTTATAGTTTTCTCTATTTGATACTTCCATGATGGCACTCAATTTCTTACCTTCCTTTCCCTCATTACCCTGTGATATTGTGGTAGAATTAAATCAGTTATTAATTTAGCTGCACAGTAATATATCCTGTTTACTTCTATTATATCACATGGATCTCTACTGACAGTCCTAATTACTGTGTTCATTTGTTTTATCAAACTTCTGACTTTTGGTTTTTATTGACCTTCTGCAATCTATTTCTTTCTTTGATCTTAATATGTTTAGCTATGTCTATTTAAACAAGCAACTCTTCTCTCAGCTCATTTTCTTCTAAACCAAGGGCACATTTTTTGTTTTCCATTTCCTGTGGGCATTCTATAGGAAGTTCTATAGCATCTTCCTGTGACACATTCTCTTTAGTTTCATCCTGTGCCATCCGTTACTGTGTCATATGGGAACTCATTGGCCTATCACTCCTCAACATTAACTGCATCAGAATTTCTACAGTTTCCTGTTCCTTCCCTTTCTGTCTAGCTTCAGGTGAATGTTTATACTGGTTTCACGTGGAAGACTTAAAAATATCTTTATATGGCACCAAACCAATTATTTCCTGTTCCATTGACTTCCTCTTAATTTTGATATTCATTGCTCTATCCTGTTGTGGTGCTTTCTGAATTCGATTTTCCACACTGAATCCTTCACTTTGCAGGTATTCCATAAGCTCAGTTTCTATTTATTTAGCATCTCCATTACTAATCTCTTTTTCTACTTTTCCTTTTTGTCTTCTTATTTTTTGTATTGTAAAGTTTTCCATGTCTGGATTCCTTTGTTTGTATTTCTCTTCAAATATCTTTGGTCCTGCACTCTTTGTATTGGTTAGTTTTGCTTTCTCCTTTGCATAAATATCACACCATATTAAATCTCTTTTTCTTTCCCATGTCCATATTTCTTCTTCAGATGTCTCCTGATCTTCCTGCTTCTCCTTACTTTGGGGACTTACTCCATCATGCTGTGATGTAACCTGTGTTAGACCTTCTACACCAAATCCTTCTCTGCACAGGCACTCTATAACTTCAACTTATATTTTTAATTTCTACTTTACTTCTTTACTACATTCCCTCTTTGTGATATTATTTTTTATCATGAAATTTTCCATATCCAGATGTCTTTGTCTGTATTTCTCTTCAGATATATTTGGGACTGCCTTCATTATATTAATTACTATGGCTTTCTCCTTTGCATAAATATTGCACCATATCAAATCTCTTTTTCTTTCCCATGTCCATATTTCTTTTTTATACTTCTCAAAAATCTCTAGGTTTTATTGTTTATATTTTCACACTTCCTCAGATGCTTCTTTTTCCAACCAGATCAAAGTTTCTTGATCTATATACTTTTTTTCACAAATCTGTTGTATTAATAAATACAAATTTTTATTTGGAAGTATTTTTCTTTCCTCTAATTTCTCTCTTAATCGTTTTGTATATCTTGTGTCTGGAAATTCTGGGCTTTTTGCATAATAGTAGCAATACATAATTTCTTTCTTATCCTATGAGTCTTCTTTGGCCTATCAGTTTTTGTGACCTTTGTGGACTACTAAAACAAGAAGGCCATGCTCCCCCTGGGCCTCGCCTGGCCCCATTGTAGGAATGTTTCAGTATTTTGAGAATTCTACACTGTCATCTGTCACAGTCCTGGCACCAGTGTCCCTGCCAGGATTGGACACTTTTTATCCTGGGTCTTGTGCACCCAACTCTCTTTTTTTTAATTTTTAACCTACTTCTGTCCATGGTCCATGATATATGCTATATAAATACAGTCTATATATCAGTGTCGTCTTGGTGAGATTTTGTGAAGAACAGGGTCCACCTCATGAAGGTACTCACCAAGACTTCAGGATGAATTCAATTTCAGCAATAATACTCTCCTTTACTTGCTGACTTATCATCTCTCCATTTATCCCTATTGGAAAAACCTGATGGCATCATACCTCTCAACCTCTTATTGCAAGAAATAGGTCAAAGCCTGACAAAATGAGGGGTCAAAGGCCCCCAAATAGGGACAGATTTTAAATATTGCTCTTTTAAACTCAGACAGTTGCTAGAGTAACAGGGTTTTTGTTAACATACATTTTCTGAAGGATTTGAGGTCTGAAACTCACATGTATGTCATTATTTGGTGACTTCATTGCTCAGATCAATCCAGTGATTTGCCAGAAAACCACAAATTTTATAAGGAACATATAAAAAATATGACATAAAAACCTGGACAATCGAGAGGTATCATTGGCATGATAGATTACTTATCAGGAAAACATAACATTAACATACACCAAGAATGTCAAAAGAATGAGCCAGAAAAATTATAACATTCACTGTGTTTCTATCACTGTGTTCATGTCTGTATGTATTCCCATTACTGCACCATCACTTTTTAAATATTTGTATTTATTAGATTAATGGATGCAGTGTACATGTCATGTGATTTTACAATTGTCATGATGGCAATGAAGAATAATACATACTTTCTCCTTTGCTTCAATCTACTGTCATATTAGCTGGGTAACAACATTGCTACTTCCATGAAGTGGGACCTCCTATCTAGGGTAGTTAGATATTACTTAGATATGTAGTTTTTTTCTCTTGGAATACTGTCAAGGTCTGAATCCAGATGTATACCAAGCTGATTCTGAATGTTTGGTATGACTCCTGGGGGTGTAACTGTTGATTTTCTTGACAAAACATTAGACTGCTGCTGCTGTATTAGTCTGTTTACTCCCTATTAAGGACACTGTCTTGTACAGATCTTGCCTGAATAATTATGATGGCAAAGCAAAGAGTAATGCAAACACAAATATGTGCAGAAATGAACCATAAACTAATGTCTTAGATTAACTGTATGTGTATTCCTTTCAACTGTCTACCTCTTCCCACCTCTTCTTTGTCATCATATGAACCACCTTGACTAAAAAGGGTTTACATAAGCCATGCTTTAATCAACAATAACATGCTTGGTTCCTCATGTGTTTCAAAATACACCTATGTTATACATGGAAGGATTGAAGAATTCAGCTGTCATGACAAATGTGTAAATCATGACACCTGAAACACGGGCATAACACATAACTTTTCTGTATTCATCAAATTCAGACATGGTTCTGTGTGTATACTGCTTATTTATGTGATGGCTGGCACACAGCACCAAAGACTACTGCTAATTCCCATTTTAAGTTCAACACCTCAAGATGTGATGATGTATGCATCAATACTTTGGCATAAGTCACCTAAATTAACTTGCCAGTAGTGTATTTCAGATTGAGTTAAAAAATATTTACAGCAAATAATTTTTTTGAGTAGGTGGCAAAACTTCAGTATATGTTTATGGAATTTTGAAACTGAGGTATCTGAATTTCAGATTGATATTGACTCAGTTTAGTCTGTCTGTTAATGTATGGCTGCACTCTGATGGTTACACCTGCAAGTGTGTTACAGTGGTGTGTAAACTTTTCACACGTAGTCCATCACTGCTATTCAGAAGTGCATATTTAGGAAGTGTCTGATGGTATGGCCAATTCACATTGTGCAAGCATGAGACAATTTGCATGCAATCATCATGTGATGAACTGTCAAGAATGTTTGCTTGATTATCCACTGTTTTATAGTAGTGCTTGTCAGGTGTATATAATTTCCTAAAAAGATATGATGTATCAATTTCCAGTCAAGAGAACATTTTGACCTGGGTGAGGGTGCCCTCCATCCCCTTATTCCTCTTTTGCCACATATATATCTTCTCTGCATCACACTGTGTAAGCACACTCTCTACCCTTACAAGTCGGACATCTATGACAACTTTGAATAATTATGTGTTCTATAGATTGTGGACTTCCACGGTGGTGCAGCAGTAGCATTGTTGCCTCTCAGCAAGAGGTTCTCCTGTTCGATTCTCGGCTGGAGTGCGGGGAGTGCCTTCTGTGTGGACTCTGCATGTCCTCCCCACGGTTGGGTGGGTGTTCAAAAGACATGCGTAATGGGGCGTGCCTTTGTTGAAGGTTGAACATCGAGCTGGCACCTTGGCATTCATGAAAATCTACTGCCAATCATTAGTGGACCGGAGTTCCGCTGTGGCGACCCCTAATCGGGAAAAGCCAAAAGACAACAACATGTGTTCTATAGATTGTGTAACCTAGATAGGTAGTGGGTTGAATCCAGCACTGGTTAACAAATAAAATGACTCTGTGCACTGTCATGTACAATAGTGTGTGTGACAACACCCCTTATGCAAACTTCCACTTAGGAAACATACTCTTACTGTCAGAGGGGCTACCCTTTAAATTTGTCTTACTCCCAGGTAATACCCAGTTTTGGAAGCACAATGGTTACATCATGCTACCAAAAATGAATTACATCACAATTGTAGTGTAAGTTATTCTGTGGCACTGGCTGTTGATATTGTGTTCTCTACCCTGGCGAAATAAAAGCAATGAGGTTTGAAAATAGCAATGATTAACTACTTGACTGTGTGCTTGTCTGTTGTGCTGTGTAGAGAAGACTTCAAAGGCAAGTAGTATGTATAGTTACATGCATGTATGCATATATACATACAAATATTTCAAGCATGGGCATTAATGCCCTTCTAGCCTGCCAATATACCAAAACACTTGTTCCCATAATAAGTGTCCAGGCTGTTCTTAAAAATATCTAAATTAGTACTTGCTTTAATGTAAATTGTTAGTCTGTTCCATGTATCAGCTACTCTGTCAGAGAACCAATTAGCACACATCTCATTCCTATAGAATCTTCTACACAGGTTGTCTGTTGATTCTCTAGTACTTTTTGATAACCCCAAACATTCCCCGAGGTAGAGGTCTCTAAATGCCCTATATACCTGAATAAGATTTCCTCTTAGATATCTGTAAGAGACACTGTACAAGTTCAGATACTTTAGTCTTTCATAACTTAAATTTTCATATCCATGGATGCCCTTGGTATATTATCCCTGTAATCTTTCCAGTTTACTCATACGTGTTTACTTATAAGGTTTCCATATTGTTATTCTATACTCAGGTTTGGGTAACAATTAATGACTTCATCATTTTTGATTCCCTAGACTTTATAAATATTTTTATACAACCTATGACTATCATTAACCAATTGGTTAACATGATTAAAAAACTCAGAGCTGGATCTACCCATATACCCAGGCCCTTAAATGAGTCTACAGTTTCAATCACTATGTGCTGTATTAAATATTCACCTTTCAGTTTATCAGCATATTATTCTCCTGTGTCCAAATGGTCAATCTAGTCAAGTTCTTTTGCAGACATGCCTTATCTGTAACACATGCAATCAGTTTACCCAATTTCAGGTCATCTGCATATAGACTGTAGAATACCTCATATGAAAAAGTTAGGTCTAAAAGATATAATCTAAACAACTAAGGGCCTAGGACAGAGCTCTGTGGGACACCCTGACTGTAACTAAGAATTTCACCTGTCTGACTGCTGTATGATACTTGTCATGCCCTATTTGTAAGCCATGCAACTATCCATCCACTCAAGAGTATATCAATACCTAGTTGTTGAAATTTATTGATAAGTGTTTTGCGTATGACCTTGTCAAATGCTGAAGTTAAATTTATATAGATTACATCACAGCACACATTTTCATTCATAGCTGTTATTATATTGTTAAAGGTGGTAACAGATCTATTTTCAACATATGCATGCTGATACATGGTTTCAAGTCCCAGCCTATACAATTCTGCCAATAACTTATCCAATATTACCTTCTCCATTATTTTTCCACAACATGAAAGTAGACTTAAGGGTCTATATGACTGTACATATGTCCTACTCCCCCTTTCCATTAAAGACTGGTTTAATAAGCATGTCTCCAATCTTGAGGAATCTCCCCATATTTATATGACCTAGTAAATACTAGATATAATGGTACTGTAAGTTCTTGCTGAAGTGTTCAAAGGTCATTATTACTAATTCCATCTCCTCCCTGTGCTTTGTTTAGATCCAGTTTGAGCAGTTCTTTTTCAATATAGTCTAATTTGATTCCAGAATCTGAGATTACCTAAATGTCACTAGGACAACTTATCACCCCCCCCCTAATGTGGAGCTAAACTGTTTTGCATAAGATTTTATAAATATATCTATAATCTAGTATGTCTGTTTAGAATCTACACACAGTTTATCAATCTGTATATCTTTACTCCTTCCACATCCTATGTATCTATAAAAAGGTTTCATATTATGCTTTATATAAATTTTCTTCAATTTGTTCTTGATTTTGTCCCACACTATGCTTAATTTATTTGTACAGCTTGTTTATTTCAGTTTAAAAAAATTATAGTTCAACCTCTCTTCCATTTCTTATATTTTTTGCCTCTCACCTTAATTGGGTGCCTTGTTCTTATGGAAATATATCCCTCAACATTGTATGCCTAGATCCTGATGTTAAACATTTTTTTTCTTTGCACTCAAACAACTTCTCTTTCAAAACTTTACACATTCTATCTGCAGTTTTTCACTGAACACATCACTGCATTTAGTTGTACATAGGGATTATTTTGCTTTCAGATAATCTTTATGTAATCTTCTGTGCATTGGTTTAGATTTCAGTTTGGCAGAACTATCTAGCTACAAATTAACCTTTATAATCCCATGATCAGTACACACTAATGGTGGTAAAATGTGAGTTGAACTAACAGTCATTTCTTTAGAACACAAACAATGTCTAGTATGTTCTGTTTCCTGGTATGTTTTTTTACAATCTGAAGTAATTGTTGTTACTGAACATATGTTCTGAATAATTTGCTTACAAATGTTGTTGAATCAATTTTAATCTAATCTGTTTCTGGTAAATTTAAGTCCCAGGCTAATATTATTCTTCCCTATTGTGCTTCATACAAGAAAGTATGAATTCCTCTAGGTCATCAGCACTTGGCTAGTCGGGTATTGTTACCATGTACTTCAACCACAATCGTACCTTTTTAGAGGAAAATAAACATATTCATTCATTCAGTTGTGCACTGTCACAACTGTAAAACATCTCATGTGGTGCATGCAATTCATGTAGTGATCTCTACCTTGTGATCTCAAGTAGTCTGTGCAAATCCAGCCATTACTCCTTAGACTCAGCTTTATCAGTGCGGCTATGAGTAGGCAGCAATGTTGTCACCGATCTGTCTGCTGTGTACATGTATGGCTGGGGATTCCTATTGCAGAAATGTATGCTTATTTTTCACTCAGAAATGCTTTACTAGATGATGATGCCATGGGATGACATTTGTCTTTCTCTTGAGAACTACTAAGGCTTTGTTTGTGGCATGAGGACATGAGTCGATGTTCTGTATGCTGTTACCTTAGTGAAGCATGTACTCTAATCCATGATTATTCATAAATTGTACATAATTGACATTCTCCCATCTCAGTGATGACTGCATTATGCATCATGTGTGCTCGGATATAACTAGCAGCAAGTAATGTGTGACAAATAGAAATTATAGAAAGACTCTTTCAATGAAATTACAGACATGCACATCCCTTACAGCAATAGCATGTCGTCAATGAGTCAAAGACCTAAATACCTCACAATTTTAGCAATACTTACAATGTGGCTCATTCATTTTTCACAATATTACATAGTTCCTGTCATCACATAGTCAGGTGTTCAAATCCTAGATTAAATGACTGTAAGCACTGTGTGTTCTAATGTTCCTATGCATGAAGGTCATCCATAGTTGTAATGTACACAATTACAGTGTCAGAAACCTCCCCATCCTTGTTAAATCATAGAATTGTTTGCAACACAATCATAAGACTTCCACAGTGGACCATGTGATTCATACACATGTTGTTAGTAAGTGGGCTTACAAAGCTTCCTGTTCAATTCCAGCAAAGCACAACATTATATGAATGTACCAACATTACACAAACAACACTGCATAACGTTATTATTCTCAGTTTTTATTTTGGAGAAAGAAATATAAAGTCATTTTGTAATTTTCTGCCAGTGAAACAGTTGTTCTACGAATGTTATGGTGTGACTATTCCTGTGGCACTTTTATTGAGTAATGAAATATATAGAATATCTACACAGATAGACTGTAATTAAATTCTGGGACAGTGTTCTACAAAACAACAGGAACAGCTTCCATAGCAGAGAAACATTGATATTGCACCGCTCACAGTTGTGTCAACATTAACATAGTTACCTCCTTATCATTCTAAAAAATGTATACTGTACAAATTATTCTCATATATATTTTAGATGTTAATTTCATTTTTTTTGAGAATATCCATTGTGTGTCATGTGGCTGATGCAGTCAATACAGAGCTCTGTAGAGTGTGTATTATCATAGGCAGGGGTTTGAATCTGGTAAAATCTGTCAGATAACTGTTTTAGACAAGAGTGACGTAGGCAAAGAAAATAATTATGGCACAGTGAAAGGTCAACAGTTTAAGGTATCACTTTCCAAAGTAGGGGATCCTTACGCATTACAATGCAGAAGTGCTGTAAACCCATCAAGTGTGTTCATCATGACACAGATGCCATCCCTATTTTTCTGGCATCAGAAGTTAATACACATTTTCTGATATCTGTCCTGGCTTGTGTTTAAGTCTGGCAAGATTCATCTGTTATGTATGTCACTGATTGTTCACAGGCATTACTTAATCTCTGAATAAGAATGCACTGTATTGCATGTGTTCCTCCAAACATTTATGTATTACTGTAATTATTTACTTCACACTGTACAGCTTTATAGGACATGACTTACATAACATTTCTTACTGTATAGCATTATGCAAGATCATCATGATGTGTGATTGGGCCTGTGTTAGGACACTTTCTTGCGTGTTTGTGGTGTTTACATGCTGTTATTACAGCGTCTGATATAATTTCTTGTTAGCAAGTCTAGTATAATCAAGTAGTAGATGTTCTATCACCCGGAGGAAACCCACAGGGAGGACATGCAGACTCTGCACAGAAGGCACCCCAGCATTATAGCTGCTGTCTATGGTTGTCAAATGACAACAAATGGTAAAATAGATCTGCATGTTACAGTAAGCTCTATGGCTCCTGTCTTCTTGTTTATACATGATGAAGTGCAGAATACAATACTACTGTACATACATTCCCTGTCCATACACATACACACACATACGCGCACACACACACACACACACACACACACACACACACACACACACACACACACACGTGCGTGCGCACACACCCGCACACACACGCACACACACATAAACTCACACACGCACACGCACGCACACGCACGCACACGCACGCACACACACGCACACACACACACACACACACACACACACACACACACACACACACACACACACACTCCACGTCACACTAATGTGCTGTAATTGTGTAGGGTTAATCCAAAGGAATGAATTTGTATCTTGAAAGTTATTGCACCATTAATACTGTTGCTATTAATTTTGGATATTCTGTGTTTAACTCTTTATAAAATGTAACAATGCACAGTGGATACTAAAAATTAGTCATTCTGATTTTTTTTAAAGAATAATGCATTGCCATTTTGACACATTTTACCCAGCTGATAATATCATGTTTTCAACGAGTGTAAGTACATTAGTGTTTATAGTTAATAACAAGTACATAAACATGAAACTAATGCTATGTCTTTCATAAACTGCTAAAAATTCTTTGAAGGAAGAGTAAAAAATAGTGGTATCAAGAAATACAGATTTAAAATATGCCGGACATGCTTCTCTGTTTCATCTCTACAGTTCTTGTTTAGTTGCCAAGACAGCAGACGCAACCATACATTTGGTTACTATGGCAACATAAATCTTATCAATTTTCAGAGGAAAGAAGGCTTTTCTAAGCTGGTCATCAAAAACTGAATACTGTCTTGATAATACTCTGCAGATATCTATAGACCCTGTGGATAACCCTTGTCTACAGTTAAAAAACTTGCAGTTCATGCAGTTAAAACATGCATCCATTAATTAAGTTGTTTCCTGGCAAAGAAGGGAAGAAAGTAGGAAAGCCTCAGTTCAGCCCAATACATATACAATGTAGTGAATCAAAAACCAGTAAGTCAGGAATGAATTCCCACTTATCATGGACAAATAGGAAACAGCTGTTATAGTGTATATGATTATTTAACATATATTTATTTTTTCATAAATGTTGCATAATTCTGCAAGGCACATTCATATGCTAGTTTGGGGGTCAGTAGAGGTGTTCAATTACCACAGTACATACAAAAAAAAATACTAGATTAATTTAATGGTTAGACCTGAGATAGGTAACCAGTGAAGTATATTTAAAACATCTCTTTATGAATGGTTACCCCACACTGTGTTAAGTCTACATATGTCAATTATTATGTAAAGAGTTTAAGTAGGTTTTTGTTTGACGTCACACTGTCTACATTTTGCTTTGCTAATATATACTATTTTTCTGTAGTGCAAATCACTTTTCTTAAGTGCATATATATTTTCTGCAGTTATTAATTTATTACAATCAGTTGTTGTAAATGAGTTTATACATTGACATTTGTATTGTACCAATAGCAAAACAGAAGAGCACACTACTGATATTTCTGCAGGACAAAGACTGTTTATGTACTTCATGTTATATATTCCTTAGACTATTGCAACATTATTTACTGGTAAGCAACAGCATACTGTTCTTTCTGAAAGTTTAGATGTCACATGAAGGAACCTTGTTTTCAACAAACATTGATACTGAAACTAGATTTACTGTCATTCTTCCGTGTCAGTGAATCAGCTCTGCACTTTACAGATTTTTTATTATGTTCCATTAGATTCAAACTGCAGCTCTTCCTCTGTTGAATGTAAAATAACCCTGCTGATTTAATCGGCAGAATCGCACTGGAAGGCTACAGTAGCTATAATTACTGTAGCAGCCTTCTGCAGTGATAACAGCATGCGAAGGTCATACATGTTCTGTACTAGTTAAAATTATCTACAGAACTTTTGAATGCCGTAAGATTTAAGTTTTATTCTGTAATATTGTATACTTTAATAAGTGATATCATATTTTAATTAACTACTCAATGGCCTGTACTTTCTCATTCACATTTCTAAAAGTCATGAAATAGAAACATTACTTTTCAGGATTGCTCATTCTTCTTTCAAAATTTAAATACATCAAAATCAAAAAGATCTATACTTGTAACAGCATTTCTTGTCTACAAACCTGTCAGCTTAAAATCATTCTCCTATGTTGTAAAAGACTCAAGAAAATCAACTAATTGCATTCTAAAACCCTTAACTTTCTGTACCCAAAACTGTCAAAGATCCCATAATGAACTCTATGCCCCAGAACACTTATTCTCTGTAGTAGCTTCTGAAACACATGCCAGACTTGAATTTATAAAGGATGTATTTACTGAGAATTTTTTTTCAGAACAAAAGCACCATTTATTTAAAGCAGTTCAACATAAATGTTCCATCAACTGGGGAGCTAATCTAACAGGTAATTAGCTCCTTTGATCCTCAGCCATTTTCTCCATCTGACATACATAAACAAAAGTCAACTCTTTCTCCACCCCCTTCCCATAATCACCACTTTCCATCATATGCCAGACACTTATGCTCAAATTCCTTAATTATTTTCTTTAGTAAACAATTCCTCTCCCCTTTATCCTTTCACCAATACTATATCCCATGCAGTACCCTAACAGTAATATTCAGCACCTCTAAGGGCTGGATTCATGAACAGCTAAACTAAGTGCATTTATCATGTACACGGTACACCATGGACATGATAGCATGCTACCTTGTATTCATTAAATAGCTCTATACTTAGTGTAGAGCCCCAAAACAAGGGTAATGACAGAAAATGCAAATTAAAGCAGATGCAGTTGAATTACATGCTCTTTAACCAACCCAACATGGCAGAGCTATTTATGAACGTATAAAGCAATCATGTACACTCAGTGTAGCCATTTTCCCTGAAATCCAAAATTCTTGGTATTACAGCCATGATTACAGTTAGAAAAAAAAATCATGTTAGGGGTTACTGTTGCCATCAATAACCTATATGTGCAACAGGCTTTTAATTCTAGGTGCTGCTGTTGCTAGACCTCAGCCAAAAAGAGTGTTTAGATCCCATTTGAATTACCATGGACTGCATGACACAGAAATTGTAGAGCTATACTGGGTAGACAGGAAAAGACTAGAGGAAATATGCAATCTCTGCTGCCCTCACCTGCGGCTCCAGGTAAATCATGGAGAACCCATCACAAGGAAAACAAAGGTATGAGCAACTTTTCATATACTAGTTACAGGTACTTTCCAGAGACCCACAGGGGATATAATAGGGTTGTCACTGTCCTCAGCTTCCAAAATATTACATCATTTTCTAAATGCAATGCTACAACATCACGGGAACATATCTATTTCCATGCATAGCAGATGAGAGAGGAAAAAATCATACAGTAATTTTATGCAATTGCATACTTCCCTGAAGTTTTGGGGGACAGAGATTGCAACCACATAGAAATAAAAGCACCATCTGGTGAACAGGGAAGGAGGTACATTAATAGGAAAGCATACCATGCTACAAGCTGTCAGGTTTCTTGCAATGACAAACAGATCTTCAGCAATGTCTATGAAGGTCTGTTCTGTCTCCTACAGGCTTTAGAGGGGAGATCTATACCTGACATACAGGGCATTGTCAGAATCTACTCTGATGGACCTCCTGCATATCCACAAAACAAACAGTACCAGAATTACCCATTCTAAAGATGTAAACCTTGCCTGTGATATAAATAGGACCTGCTGGAGAGATAGGTATGTATCCCAGAGCCTATCCAGTCTATGGGACAGGCTCCCCATCCATGTGAAGCAGAGTTCCACCATAATCCAGTTCAAGTGCAACTTGGACAACTGGATGGGAAATTGGAAATTCAGCCCTGGTTTGGCACCTGTGTCTCTGATACAACAGGTAACCTGTAAATGATTCATCTCCCAGGCCCATGCTTACACTTATCAAGGGTATCAGAACTTGTCAGAGATTTGGGATGCATGGCTAGGATTAAAAGGGCCCTTGTGGTCATTAGCCTAGTAAACACCTATTAACCTATAAAATAACCCAGGCAGTTTTCATGACTCACACATGTGACAGACCTGTGAGCTATGTGCAAGGTTTGCTAGGGGTGACTTTCTAGAAGGGCATCTAGTGAAGGATGCAGGTTATGCACTGGAACCTTGACTCATGACACACATGAGAAACCCACACAACCCCAATGAGCAAAGACACAACAATGTCCCTGCTCAAACTAGGAATATCATAGAACATGTATTTGGCTTGCTAAAATCAAGGTTCCATTGTCTAGACACATCAGGAGATGCCCTGCAGTATGACACAGCAACCTCTGCAGAAGTACTCGCATTCTGTTCCATATTGCACACTATCATTCTCAGGAAGCAGCTTCAACAAGGACGACTAGTGGCAGGACCACAATTCCCAGTACCTCAGGCATGGCCAGCAGCTGCAGCAGATACAGAAGAAGAGTCTGAGGGAGAACCACCAGCCACAGATGCTGCAAGCAGATGTAGGCATGCACAATATCTCATGGTTGTGGCTAGGAGGCAACGCATAGCATGCACACTGACTACCTAAGTGAAATCCTAAAAGCCTAAGTGCAGGCAAATATTAAAACTGATGCCTGCAAAACTGCACAACCTTTTGTTAACCATGTAATGATTGTGTTCTGTTAGCATCAGGCAGAGAAAACCCCCAAGGATACATCTTTCATCTGAAGATTAACAAGGTAAGTCTGGAACCTGCAAATAAATGTATATATATATATATATATATATATATATATATATATATATATATATATATATATATATATATATATACATATATATATATATATACTAATATAGAGTAATATAACTGATTACTGTCATATGTGTCATATGCAAATGCTCATATGTTTCTAAGGTGAAACATGTCTCAGGTGCACTGTAATGTCAGTAATAACTTATGACTGATGTTTACAATATATAGCTATGGGTTATGCCCAATACTGTACATCCAGATGTTCAGCTGATCACTGCATATAAACCAATGAGCAGGTGAATGTTAGCATAATTTGCACAAGAATAACAATAAGACATTGTTAAATATCTGTGTTATTAAGAAGAATAACAGAAATACAATAAGGGTCAGCAATTGCATAACCAATACTTCACAACTGATCATGAACGATGATTAAAAAAATATTGTGCAATACATATACATTAAAGGAAGCTTGAGAGTAAGCATGCATTAGCTATCCACTTTATGCATCAGACATATATGTAACCTGAAGTCACAAGCAATGCGCACAGGGTGGGCAGGGTCATCATCACTTGCACAGGGTGAAGTGAGGGGCAAGAGGACAAGCCTAACAGCAAATAACTGAGTGTGTGCATGTAAAATAAAAATGTATTCCTTAAGTATCCATTTTGCAGAGTCAGTAGCAAGATATGCATAGCAGTCAGAAGTACTGCTTAGATAAGTAGTGTGTGTGTGTGTGTGTGTGTGTGTGTGTGTGTGTGTGTGTGTGTGTTTATGTGTGTATGTGTGTGTGTGTGTGTGTGTGTGTGTGTGTGTGGTGGCATTGGCAAGTAATTTTGAATGCATGTGTGTTTGCATGAACACAATCAACCAATGTGATAGCACTACATCTTGACATCTCAGACAGGTGCCATGCATGGTACCGCTGCCAGGAGTTCCACTGCAAGTTCCATGGTCCTAGCTAGAATTTGGGGTGCTACCTGGATGTGAGTGATGTCTGCTGTATGAGTTCTCAGCATGACTACATCTTGGACCACAAATATGTAGCCTACCATGTCTGGGTGTGGACACCACAATCACTGACAGATCAGTGGAATTAATGCCTCTACAGGAGTGGGATCTTGTATGGCCTTTTTGGCTAACAGCAGATGATATAAGGGCTCTATGACCACATGGATGCTGACCATCACACAGCAGACATTCCATTACAGACACTGCTCAATCCAGTATGCCATTCATCCTGCCGAGGAGTAACCCACATGGCACAGGCAGCCATGCACATAATAATGCACAGATGTTAATATTCACACTATCTCTTCTGATGCCCTTGTGGAAAGTGACTGTGCCTCTGTGATGGCCCTACACAAATGCTGTGTGGGACCTACTGATACAATAACATCAGAAGTAGAGTGGACAGCAGGCCTCCTCCAAGCATTTCCTCAAATCTACTTGCATGGCATCTTGCCCTTATGATGGGTACAGGGAGAGTCAACTAGTTTTGCAGCTTGAGTAACTGCACTACCCTGATCAACTGTATCACCCTCAACCTTTCCTGTGTCTGAGGTTTCTGTGTTGTGGAATTCATAGGCATACTGACTATATTCAAAATAGGAGCAGGAGATGTTTGAGACACCAATTAATGCAGACTGACCCCCTGAACCCCCAGATTGTGCCCCTGCATCACTGCCATCATCATCAGAGGCTACCAAAACTCTGACATCAGGTGGTAGGAGTTCCACAGTGCCACTGTCAGAATCAGCTATAATAAGAAGTAAGCAAATAAAAAAAGAAAGAAAAATAGAATAAACAATGATCAAACCTATGTTATGTGAAATGTATATTAAAAATTAAGAGATTCTAATGGAATGAAAACAAATAACTCAGTTATACAAACATCTACCTTTTCTATATTTATAAGATTACAGATGGCGTGCTTACCATATGCAGGTGGTTGAGCAAAAAGTGAACAAAGTGTACCTGGATATAAGAAAGGGAGATGAAACATTGATGATAAGCATCACAAACTAAATCACACAAGAAACAGACAGCAATTCCCTTTACAGTTGCAGAATAAGACACATTTCATACAAAGTTTTACTGTCAAGTTGACTCCCCCTTCACCATCCTTCTCTGTCATCATCATTGGCTCTTCTATCCCACCCTTCTTTCTAACTCTATATATACATATAACATGTGATGCGTATGTGTGTGTGTGTGTGTGTGTGTGTGTGTGTGTGTGTGTGTATATATATATATATATATATATATATATATATATATATATATATATATAAACACTAGAGAATCTCGATGTACTGAAATGTCGAATTTCATTACATCGAGACGGATTACAAGAAAGTGCACTTATGCGAAACTGCAGTATGTCGACTATGGAAATGCTGAATCTGCTATTGTGGTGTGACCTCGGACATAATATATATATATATATATATATATATATATATATATATATAAGTGGGGGGCGGTGGGGCTTGCCCCGCTGCTTAAAGGTAGGGTAGGTGTGTGTGTGTGTGTGTGTGTGTGTGTGTGTGTGTGTGTGTGTGTGTGTGTATGTATGTATGGTCGTGATTGTGCTATTTGCAGTTTTGTGTGTTCGGGTATGTGGGTGTTTGACTATTCAGTCTCAAAATACTGAAATTTGATATTTCAGTATTTCGAGATTGTATAGTGAACACACACACACACACACACACACACACACACACACACACACACACACACACAGAAGGACAATTATTTACTTATATTGCATACCTGAAAATTCTGCAGTTGGCACACTTTGGCTGTCTTCCATGTCAACCCCCACATCAATGATTCTGTGTGAACCCTATGCTGTATGGATCTCTGACAGTGGACATGAACTCCTCTGTTTCGGTCAGTATGTGGACGGCCTTCAACCACATTAACATTGTTGACTATCTGTTCTCAGACACTGACATGGGAGGATGTGTCACCACTGTTTCTCTCTATCTCTCTCTCTACAAGGAATGACCATGGTAACATAGTGCCTGAATGGTCACATCGTTCTCAACATCAGTGTATGGCAGTTTACAGGGTACAGATGACTTGGGCACAAAAGTTCTGTATGGGATGAAACTTACAAGGAAAAAGAATACAAAACTAAAACAAAATTGATTGTTAACCACCCAAAATATCTGTGAATGCATCTGTCCATCATACACAAAGTTCCTGAATTTGAGTATGCACAATGAATACAGATCCTCCCGCAACCACTAAATAAAGGAATTTATGAAAAAAAATGCTAAGAGGACAAACAATTCTGTAATTCTGTAGTACATTACAACATTGACAAAAATAATGTGTACCTATCAAGGAGAAATGGATATGAATTTTGTGAGATATCTACCTCCATGGAGAGCAGCCAGGAATACATCTCAAGCTTAACACAATTTTGTGTGCTAATAATGCAAAAGCCCATTACCTTGCATACAGAAATACAGCAGGCTTCTGCATTAAGTACCAGATTAAACATCCCATTAAATGTCATGTAACATTATTTAGAAATATTTCAATGGTCAAGAAATAACTGATATACATGACAATGCCAACGGACAGTGAGAATAATGCATAAGGTAAAACAATAGTTGTATTGCAAAATGCAATCCATCAATAAGGTTAAAATACAGCAAATTGTAAAAAAATGCAACACACATTTGCAGCAAGTCAGTTTTTGAAGAAGAAAGACATTTTAAACAATTACAAGTAGCAGTATCACGCTCTCTGGATCCAAACAGCTCTTCTTTACTACAATTCAACTTCCTTACCTACATGATTAACTTTATATACCCTATATTCAGCCCTGTCAGCACTGTAAGTATGCAAATGATGTCTGAAATCATTAGCATTCATGAATTCCACAATATGCATTAAATGCAGGGCAGGTAAACATGGTGTAAGGATGCATACTCATGGCCTTTCACTGCAAGGATGAGAATTGAGAAGGGTTAACTTCTAATGGCTTGCAAGTGTGAATGATTAGTATGACTGCAGGAACAATCAAGGTATCATAGTTATTCATCTCTGATGCTCACTTAATGAGGGTGTATTATAGAGAATGGACTTGCAAGAAAGTCTTTGAGTACACTGACTTAAGAGAGCAAGATTGCTAAAATTTATAGGAACTGCTTATGACCACAGTTTGTGCATTTGAGTAAAGTTTGTCTACAGTTCTAAGGAAGTACATTACTCAAAGAAACACATATCAACAACAAATCAAATCACATAGTAGTCATGTTATAGATGGATAGATAAGGGAATGGTGCTCAGAAAAGAAAGAGGAAGGAGCTGCAGTGTTGCATATTTTTATTTTGCATAAGGAAAGATTACCTAAGCTGTTGTCAATATCACAGGCATTCACACATCTAAATGAAAATTGCATAGGACAACTTTCAAAACTTGGTTATTTTGCACATGCAATGTCACACCTTGAGTATATGTGTCCTACTTTTTTCTTCATGGTATATGTATGTGTCTGTGGCACATGCTGCTAATCTGAAGTGTGTGTTGTGAATGTCATGTTGTCCTGTGGCTCAAATCCAGAGAAGGTGCTGCTTTTGTGTGAACATACTGATGTTTAAGGAGCATATTCATGTTGCAAGACAACAAATTTGAGGATATATCAGAAATGTGCATTTTTAACTACTTGTTTCATAATGTATCCTTTATTTAAGTATTTTTTTTCTTTTCTTTTCATCATTCGTGCACCATTTGGAATTGTTTTCTTTTGACTGGCAGCAGTCCCTATCAGTGAACAACAGTTCGCTTCCTAATGAAAAGGGTGAAAAAATTTAATTTTGGATGTATTCTTTAGTGCAAAGAAGGCTAGTGCCAGTGCTTGGCCATCAGCATGCTGGATAGTAATCAGGGAAGAAAATTCACCTTTCAGGCAACTTTCTCTGTGGCACAAGGTGAACGTACAACACCTCAAGCAACACATAGCCCTTCAAAACCCACACTACCAACACCCACATATAGCAACACTAAATACACATATGTGGAGGCCCTTAACAGTAACCTGCCCAAGCAACAAGCACCTCTGAAGTAGAAATGCAAACAAACACCAATCACAACCAAAGTGTCACATAGCTAACAACACCAGTGTGCCACCCAGCAACAGCCCCTAAGGCAAGACAACGTACATAACACTTTAGTCATAGTTGACCCTATAGTCCGTCCCACTGATGTCTCACTCACCAGGTTGAACAAGGAGAAAATTACAGTCAGATGCCTGTCGAGTGCCAGGATCCACCACATAATGCATGCATTCAAGTCACTCCACAACAAGTACAAATATGACTCTGTCATTGTCCATGTTGGAGTGAATGACTTGAGATGTACCTCCCTGGACTACATGAAAAGAGACATGGAAGAGCTCTCGGATCATGTGGCCCAGGCAGGTATGACCATAGCCCTGAGTAGCATCCTGCCTTCACCCAGAATGATACCATAATATAAGGACAAAATGATTGACTTCAACAATTGGCTAAGCTTCTGGTGTCATTCAAAGGGGATCCAGTATCTGTCTGCCTAGGATGACATGATCGACAGACCGCGATGCTTTGCCAGAGATGGTCTGCACCTGTCGCCCCGGGGATTCAGGTTACTGGCTAAGGCTCTTGCCACCCCTATAGTGCCTTTTTTAGGTAAAGTTCAAAGGACAAAACTACCACCGTAACAGGTATAAACATGCAAAATCTGAATGTAATGCTACTCAATGCTAGAAGTCTAAACCTCAAAATGTACTCTCTCGAGGCACTCCTAAAAATGGAGAACATCGATATCTGTGCACTAAGTGAGACCTGGTTCAAGGCTCCAGAGAGCACCCCTGCAATACCAGTCTACAACTCTTACCACACTTTTTGGCCACCAAACCAGGACCGAAACACTAAAGGTGGAGGAGTGTCCATATTCACCAAGGATATTCACACCACCAGGCTAGTTGCCCAACACAATGCGTCTGAAATTCTCCAGGTGCAACTAACACTAGGTGAGACTGCAATCTAAATTGTAGCTTGCTACAGATCCCCCACCATGCCCCAAGATTCTCACTACACCTTTCTAAACATACTGGAAAATATTAAGATAGAACCAAACACCCTAATACTGGGTGATTTTAACTACCCTGCCATTAACTGAGAAAACTACTCGTGTACCAACACCTTTGCCCAATGGTTCTTGGAATTCATAAATTCCAACACCCTGGATCAACTAATCCATAGTCCCACCAGGGGCTCCAATATCCTAGACCTCATCATTACCAACATGAAAAATCGATGCTCCACACCTATGGTCACTCCCTCATTAGTCAGGTCTGACCAAAAGCTAATCACCCTTAACATCCACATCCCACCCCCACCCCCAGTAAGGAAACCTCCATAAAAAACTTCTCTAAAGCCAACTTTATGCTACTCAAGTCAGAAGTGACAAACTTCATGGCACCCATGCAGATGGGAACTGAAAGTTTGACTGCTGAATCCTACACTAAGGCACTGTGTGAGCACATCCACTCATGCATGAATCGTGTCATCCCAAATAGAACCAAGATGCTCTCCTCCTAAAAAAGGAAGCCAATCTGGTGGTCCCCTGCCATAAACAAACTTTATAACAAAAGGAAGAAACTGTTGCAGAAAAGAGGAAAATCCCAGGATGCAAAAAACTCCCTTACCAGCCTCAGTAAGAAACTGAGATCCCTCATAAAATCCTCCAAAGCTAGTTACAAAAATAAAAGTGCCAAGGATTCCAAAGACAACCACAAGGCATTCTATAACTATGTCAAGAATCTAAATGGCAATGCTCAGATCTGCTCTGAGCTAAAACAGAACGGCACTAAATATACTGATCCCAAGGATATTGCCAATATCCTGGCAGATCAATTCAGTGCCAACTTCACCCCCCTCTCACCCCCTAAACTGCCCATCTTAATACTAGAAGATTGCCAAATTCTGTTAATAACGGACACACAGGTAAAAAATGCACTCTCCAAAGCTAAGAATACAGCATCCATGGGACCAGATGACATCCCGGGCTGTGTACTACATGAACTACAATATGAACTAGCACCTCACCTATGCGTCATGTTTAATCATAGCCTCACCTCAGATTCCGTGCCCACTGAGTGGCGCAGAGCTGCAGTTATCCCACTCCACAAGGGGGGATCCACCTTGGATCCCGGAAACTACCGTCCCATCAGTCTGACGAGCCTTATCTGCAAGGCCATGGAGCGTATTATCATGGAACTTATAAACAAAGACATTGGCAACCTTCAAACACTGGACCCCATCCAATTTGGGTTCATGAAGTGCCGATCTTGTCTCCTGAACCTGATTGACTTCTTTGAATCAGTCTCCAGAGCCATGGACAAGGGTAAGGTGGTCCACACAGCCTATCTAGCCCTTGCCAAGGCCTTTGACACCATCCCCCACTCTGGAATCATAGATAAACTTACTAAGCTGGGCATTAATCCCTACATCACCCAATGGATTGCCAACTGGCTTACTGACAGAACCCATACTGTAAAAGTAGCTGACTCCAAATCCAGCTCCAGTCAAGTGACAAGTGGAGTACCTCAGGGTTCAGTCCTGAGACCGCTCTTGTTTGGTATCTACTTCTCTGAAGTACAGACCAACACTAAGGGACTCTGGCTAATAAAGTTTGCAGATGACTGCAAACTGGGAGCCATTATTGAATCCTCAAATGATGTGGATACTCTACAAAAGGGCCTTACAGAAACAGATGTTTGGTGCCAGAGCCATGGGCTCAAACTCAATGCCAAAAAATGTATAGTTATCCCCTTTGGGAAAAAACATGTACTCGTGAATTACCACATAGGTGGCAGTACACTAAATGCCGAAAGTGTGATAAGAGACTTAGGGATACAGGTGGACAGTGGTCTCACCTTCGATAACCACATCACCACAACAGTCAAGAAATCCTTCTATGTGGCACACCTCATCACTAAGGGCTTTTCATCCAGAAAAAAGGAGGTCATTATCCCACTGTACTCATCCCTCATTAAACCCATTATAGAATACTATGCCCCATTTGGTATGTACCTCTCAAGACATCTGCAACAACTGGAAAGGCCACAGGAATATCTCACTAAAAGAATCACAGGCCTAAAGCAGATGCCCTATGCTGACCGCCTTAAAAAACTCCAGCTATACTCTGTCGCATATCGTCTACTCAGAGGTGATCTCTGCTTAACATACAAGGCCATGTCAAACCCAGAGCTGTTGGACATGCTATACTTAAAAAAATCCCAATCCCTCAGAGCCACATGCTCCAGGGATCTAAACCTTGTCATCACAATAAACAAAACATGCTGGAGGGATAGGTTCCTGACCCAGAGACTCCTCAGACTCTGAAATAGACTGCCCATACATGTCAAGCAGAGTGCCTCATTGGCCCTCTTCAAAAGGAACCTTGACGACTGGATGGGAGAAAGGAAATTCACCCCAGGGATCACATCAGTCACTCTGCTAGACAGGGGTCCAGGGAAGTAAATAGTGTGGGAAGAAATAGCCAGGGAATTGTTATGGCTAGGCTTGTATAGGCCCTAGGGCTGATAGCCTCGTACCAACCTATGAACCTATGAACTTAAAGAATGAGGACAGCTCATGCAGCATTCAAATCTTGTTAACTGGCAATTTTACAGGATGCATCTGAATACATATTTATACATAACACAAATGTTAATAACATATTTATACATTGTTTTGTCATATAATTATAATGTTGCATAAAACCCAACTATTCTCTGTATTGCTAACAACTTTCATATTATATGCCCTTAATTATATGTCTGATAATATGTACCAGAAATTAAATTTCTGATGTAGCAAGGAGATGTGAGAAGAATGAATGTGCCACCGCAATGCATTTCCTGTTCTGGTCCTTGCTCAGTATACCTTATGATTGAATTAAGTTTTCTTTTCAGCTTTTTTTCTCTGTCCACTTTTTTAATAATGCCGTTTGCATTTGCAATCTGCTCAGCAATACCCAAACACAGTTCACTTCTTAAGGAGAAAAAAGTAAGATTTTAATTTTAGATGTCTTCTATAGCTTAAAGCCTGATGTTGGTACAAGGCTATTCACACTCTGGATGATCGTCAGTGAATAAATTCCACCTTAATGATGACTATCACTGTGGTACAAGGTGTAAGGGAAGTGAGCTAAGAGAAAATGGACACATAATGAAAGGTTCAAATCCTGTATAAGGATGGATGCTTATGATTGTATTCAGAAAAATTACTGATGCCAATGTTGTAAATGAAATGAACAGGCTGAATACTATGATACTAATATTACTTGCAATCCATGTGAATTTAATATTATAAAGCAGTTGTTATTGTAAAATCATCTCTTCTCATTAGTAATAGCATGTGCCATGGATTTTGTGGCATGTGACATTTTATACATTGTGATACCACAAAGGCAGTTACATGAGTAATGTGGACATATTTCCCATATATACTGAAGACCATATCCATATCTTATATTTATTCATCACACCACTAAGCATTATATAATAAACTTTAATATCATGAATAACTGTATGTACTGTGGAGGGGATGGCATCCTGTCATTCTTTGTGTGTCTCCTTTCAGACCAATTGTCCTTACATGAAATCCTGATGATGTGTAATCTAAATGCTACCTGTTATATTGCAAGCACATGTGAAAAGGATGTGTGTCATGCTAATGCTATAACAGCTTTGCTCCTTGATATATACATCCATTAAATGTGTTACTCTGAAATACAAGGTAATTTTTTTATAATTTTGTTGTTGTTTAAATGGCTATTGCATTTGTGGTCTACTCAGCAGCTTGAGCACACAGTTCACTTCCTAAGGAAGAAAGTGGCAAATTTAATTTGGGCAACCTTTTGTATGGCAAACAAGTTTGGAGCTGGTACATGGCCGTCATCACTCAATGCTAGAGCTTTGTGAAGAATATGTACATTTCAGGTTGGTTTCTCAGTGGCAAAAGGTGTAAGATCAGTGATCTTAGAGGAGTGAAACAGGTGACACTTTTACAAAGGGTATCAGTATGCCAGTTGTCAGAATTTTTTTTTGATTAGGAAGGTAGCGCTAAATACAAATGAGTATTATAACTATGTATATCGCAACAAATTTATCATTACTGCTTGCTATAAAGACCCAATATAATGTATGTAAATTATGTTAAACATGACAATGATGATATTTAAGTTAGAATGCACTTGTATAAGTATGATTTGCTTAATATTGTTGTCATAATTATTATGAATTATTACATATCAGGATTATGTATTTAGGACAGTATGTCTTGTAAAGTATGTATGTAAGATAACCTACAAGTATTACTCAAGTGATGCAACTCCATGCATCTAAAATGTATTTACCAACAGAAAGACTGCCTTTTACATGAAAATGCAGTGCCATGACTAAAGTCACACAAATACAGGCATCTCTAAAGTATATCTTTAGGCATTGTTATATTACTATAGTTCTAATTACTGTGTTAAAACGTAGGTTATCCTGTGGCAGTGACAGTTAATATACAAGGTTTAGCCATTTATCCTTTTTTCACATTATTATTTATTTATTTATTTATTGACATTTGTTAACCGGGAAAGTCCACTGGGTCAGAAACCCATTTTCAGTGGAGGCCCATGGAGAAAAGCTCCACAGTTAAACAAACAGATAATCAAAAAAAAAAAAAAAAAAAAATATATATATATATATATATATATATATATATATATATAATTATTATACAGGAAAAAAGTACAAAGCAAATTTAGAGTTAATATGCATATAGATGATTAATAATATACTTTCAATCACAGAAGGATAATAATATGCATTAGACAAATATAACACTTTCACTCCACATGAGAGTAGTCAAGAACTAGTACAGTGGTGCATATCATAGGCAGGAGAAATAATGAATCAGAAGATGAAAAAAGATATTAGAGATGGATGTGAAGGCAGGTTCTGAGTAAACTATGTTAGAGAAGTTATGGGGGCTTACATTGTATTTCACAGGTACAGCTGGGATTTTTTTTTTTAAAAGTGGAATTTTAGTGCAGCTTTAAAGCCAATATGGAGTCAAGTTGAGTGATAGATGAGTGGAGGCTATTCCATAGTATGGCAATGTTGTATGAGTATAGGGCATTGTCCTGCTCTCTTATTGGACTTAACATCTAAAAGGGTTTTTTCTGAGGAGCGGAGGGGTCACATTATGGTGCATGTGTGTAAGATAGACTGGAGAGTGTGACAGCTATCATGTTGGAAAATTAGTTTATGAGCAACTGTTAGTTGAGTAAAGTATAGATAGTGGTGAAATTCTAGCCAGGACAGGTTTGAGATAGTGTTGCAATGATGTGAGTGGTTGGACAAGTTAGAGGCAAAATTTGCTATCTTGTAGTAGCCTGATTGCAGCTTACTACTGAGGGATGTATGGAGGTTAGTGAAGATGGGGCTTCCATACAAAAGGGATGAGATAAGCAAAGCATTAGCTAGTTTTATCTTAGTTTGTTTATCTAGGTAGAGTTTGTAATGGTATAATTTGTCTAGTTTGAAATGGGTTTTCTTTACTGTATTGAGTATGTGTTGTTCAAAGGAGAGTTTATCATCAAAATTAATTCCTAGAAGTTTTGCGTATTGTACCTGTTCGATTTCTGTTTTGTTATGGGAGAAAATCTTGAATTCTGTAGCTGGAGGTTTTGATGAGAATATTAACAGTTTAGTTTTTTTGTTGGAGTTCAGCATTAATTGGGCGTCATTTAGCCAGATTTCTATGGAGGTGAAGGCATCTTGGGTGATCGTCTGGAGGTTAGTGAAATTGTTGGGAGGAGGAGATGATAGTTTAATCAGCTACATATTGAATCAATGTGCTTTGTTGGGAGGCTTTATTTAGATCATTAGTGAAAATACTAAAGAGTACATGGATCCTTGAGAGACACCACTGTTGTTTGCCAGGTAATCTGATTGTTGGTTTTGCCATCTAACTGATTGCTGTCTATCATGTAAGCAAGAGGAAAAACAGGTTATTACACTTAGTGAGCATCCAAGTTTTTCTAAGTGTTGTAATAACTTAGGGTGTGATACTGTATCAAAAGCTTTTGATAGGTCCAGCTGGAGTACTGAAGTTGAAATACCAGCAGCAAGAGCTTTATTGACAGTATCAGTAAAGGAGAGTAAAGCTGTGGTCATACTATGACTGTGTGGAAACCATGTTAAATGGGAGATATGAGGTTGTTGTTAATGAGGTGCTTTAGTAGTTAGGTTTGAATGCATTTTTCCAGAATTTTTGATAGTGGGGAGAGAATAGAGATAGCCCGGTAGTTTGAGAGATCATGAGCATTACACCTTTTGTGTAGTGGGGTTATAATAGATTTTTTCCATAGTTGCAGCAGATAAGATTCAGCGATAGAATGATTGATAGGAATACTAACAGGGAAGGCTATAGCTCTGGCTGCAAGGTGTAAGTATTGTGGTGGTATGTTATCAGTGAAGTGTGAGCAGTGCTTTAATTTGGTTAACAATTTTAAAACTAGGGATGTAGAAACAGGTTGTAGTGAGAAGGTAAGATTGGGTAGAATACTATCAAAGGGAACTTTGGTGTATATAGCGCTGGATATGGGGTTTATTTGTGTAGAATTTCTGAAAATTGGGTTGTTTTCTTGAGGATGAGTCCTTGACTAGTTTTCAGATGGTGTCAGTGAAATAGATGTTAAACATATGAACTATCTGGAAAGGTTTTTTTGTCAGGAGAGGGTGATGGATTTTGAATATTACCAGGATTAAGATGGGAGGATACAGATTTCCAGAATTGTTTGGATTACTACTTTGAGAGGAAAGTTTTGAGAAGAAATAGGTTTTCTTATCCTTTATGATACGTTTTTTGCAGCATTTCTAAGTTTTTTAAAGTTTTGTTCATTTTCTGTAGTCCTACAGTTTGTCCATATTCTACAGGCTTTTTCTCTAGACAGGAGCATTTGTTTGCTATGCTTTGTTAACCAGGCGCATGGTTTGGTTTTATACATTTTTTATGAAGAGGTGCTAGGCTATTTAGTGTGCTAAGAAATATGTTATTAAAAAATTGAACAGCATCATCAAGGGGAAATTATTTTAATGAGCACCAGTTTTGAGCATGATGGGTAGTGATAAATTTGTCTTGATTAAAGAAGGTGAGGTTCCTGATAGATTTGTATATGTGAGGTTTGGGGATGTGTAGTTGGGTTCTGTGGGTGTATGCAGGTAGGTGGTCACTTAGGGTGTTTGAGAGTGTACCAGTATTGGTGTAGTAGTGGGAGTGAGATACTAGAATCCAATCTATAGTAGCTTCAACTCGGGGGTTTAATTCATGTGTAGGCTCTATGATGAGTTGTGTGAAAGTATGGAGCTTAATGCTAGTATTAGGAACAATGGAGGTTAAATTTTGCCAGTTGATGTTAGTCTCTCCTAGAATAATAGTTTCTTGAGAGATATTTTAGTTAATCCAATCTAGAAAGTTTTCTAGTTGAGGGATGTTTTGACCGGGGGAATATAGATGGTGACAATACAGAGGTGTTTGTTAAAGTTAGTATGAAGGGATGTCATTCAGATTTCCATATTACTAAAAATGGGGACTGATTTTGGATACCTATTTATTGTTCAGGAGTCTCTAAAAATTATGGCTACACCTGTCCCTTTTTATGATTTCTGTCATTACAAAAAATGTTGTAGCCTGGTGGAAGGATTTCAGTGTCAGAGATAAGTGTTTTAAGCCAGGTTTCATTATTGCTACTATGTGTGGTGAGTGGAGACAAAGTCAAGACTGGAATTCAGTAATTTTATTGCAGAGGCTTCATGCATTGATAGTTACAAAGTATAAATCATGGGCTTTAGGGGAATGAGTATATTTAGGTAGATTCTTTGGTCCAGGATTGGGATGAACATCTCCACATTGAGGTAATACTAGAAGAAGCTGTAGAAGAGTTTGCATTCAATGAGTTTTTAGTAATGATAAATGTGGGTAATATTGTGTTAATTTCAGTTTAGTGGGAATGGGGGTGAGGTGTGATTTGGATAGGCATAGGGTTTTACTTACTAAAAGGGATGGCAAGATGTTGGAGTAACTAAGTTAATTTGAAAGTGATTGCTTAGTGTTGTGGAATTTAGAGGAGATATATTTAATCTAGAGTGAGCGGTGGTGGAAAGGGATAATAGGAGTATTAAAGTAGTAAGGACAAGCAAGATTAATAAAAGTCAAAGTAAGTGGTACATAATTGAATTATAAAGATTTGAGATTGTATGAAAATACTAAAGTAGATAGTGCAAAATGTAGTGTTATTGGAGAACAAGAGGCAGGGTAGGGGAGGGGAGTTTACTGATGTTGGGAATGGTATTGGTCAGGTGAGAAGAAGGTGGAGTTACAGGAAGCATAAATCTAATGAAAGTGGGGGTGGTTGAGAATGGGGTAGGGTAGGGGAGTGGAGTGAGCCCAAGCAAAGCAAGAGGGACTGGAGCAGGTAGGCCTCAAAAAGACTTAAGCATCAAAGCGCGAAAAAAACAATCAGCGGACCGTCAAAGGAAAACCCTTTTCAGTCAGGTACCTAGTTTAAACTGAGAAACGCCAAAGAAACCATGAACAGATAAAAAACGGTCACTGCAGTGAGTCAACATCACAAACCAACAAATTCTTGATAAAACAATTTATTTGAAGCGCTTTTCATTTGCTAAATGAACAAACTTCTTCAGAAACCATATCACATTTAAAAGGCATATAAATAGTCACAGCTGCTACTGTTTAACCAATCGAATCGCCCATGATACTTAACCACTTTCTTAAAGACATATTAGATTCATAAATCCTTGTCCCTAAAACAATAAACATTCTCATCTAACTTTGAAATACTAAATTTCAAGAAATATCATACATAAAATGAAATAAATAATCATAATGATTTTGAAAATGAGTAAATAACTGTAAATATGAATAATGGCATTATAAAAAATGAATAATGACATTATAAAAAATTAAATGCGCAAATACGAAATACATTCATATTTTGACATAAAGTCAAAATACTAGCTTAGTGGTGCAAACCTCAAATTCATTGCCTTAAACTCTTGAATTTTAAGATGCTAATTATGGAGCATGTTTCATTCAAGCCTGAGTAGTTATAAGCATTTAATTTAATTTGCCAGGCTAACTCTAATTCTTCCAGGTACCTAGTTTAATCAGAGTGGAATGGTCTCTAAAAGGGATATTTATGTTATTACACTAGATAGATGCCATTCTTTTCATTACATCAAGTAATATTAAATGGTTATGTTCCTTATATGTAAGTTAGTAGGCAGAGTAAAACTGAGCACAATGATATCCAATGATGGGGTGGGAGAACAACTACCATCCCTAGCTTGGTGTTAACAAATATAACACTTACTAAAGATATAAGAATAAATGTAGATGTAAAATTCCAAACACCTGCAAAGGCTTGCAGTCTGCAATAACAATAAATTCCTGAGCCTTTACTCATCTTGAATGGAGTCAGTGTATGGCTGATGTTAACACACAGAAGAGAGGAGAAGAATGGTTCACAAAGGTAGATAAAAAACCCAGAATCATGTTTTATTTAAATCTTCAGATAATGTAAGTTCTTATGTTCCGATACCTTTATCGATAAATGCAGGATGTGGCCAAAGGTAAACTGGTGGGAGGGGCAGAATGAACCCGTTCGCTAATGCAATACAATCTTCAGCTGCACCTTCATTTTGCAAACTCTCTTTACGTGTTCATGTTACCAGTGTATAACACCCAGCAGGACAATATGTCACAAGTCATACCATTTTTCCTGCAGCAAACTATGGTCATAACAAACACCATAAAGCATTTTATTGTTTAACATTGGAACATGTGTCAATCATTTCAGCACCACACATGGCCAAATTTCACTGCCATTTTTTACAACTTCTGTACTTTTTGATGTATTCAGTGACAATGTGTCTGCCAAGCCATTGTTGTACTGCCAATTGTGCAAATGCAGTTGACAAGGCTATGTATCTTTGCTCAGAAGCTGTTACACATAAGATTTGAGCTGTGTTTCAATTCAGACCCATATTTCTAGCTTGACTGTTGCAGACATGGCTGGCGATGGTAGGGATGGTGTCCCATTTGAAGCACAATGGTGGGGTGTTGAGCAGTCCAGAATATTTGTGGCACTCCTTATGAAATGCTACAGCTAGAGGCTGCTGAAAGGAATTATACCAATTTTAGTATAAGGCCGAGGCTTGGAATAACTTGGCTGAGGCTGTTCTCCAGTACAACTGGCATTTCATGCACTGAAAACCAATGTTGTAACCACTACAGTGACATGAAGAGGTGCAAGAGGAATTTCCTGAGCTGATGAGAGGAAGGATTATGAATTTAAGACTGCAAACACCCCTCAGTTGTGTATATATACTGACCCATCACTTGTCTATGATATGGCATTAATTAGCCAATGCAGTTACTCGCTATGATTTTTTAGATCTTTTTTAATTTTCTTTACTGTGCAGCTGCAGCAGAGATAGCAGAAAACTGTGATGAGCATCAGGAGAGACTAACTTGCCTCAGAGAAGCAGGGTTAAGTATGCATCAGGTCTGAATGCAAGACAGACAAGTATTTTTATTCCATCACTATATATCATCTTTAGCAGGTTTAGATCAATATGTATGTATACCTTTAAGTAGCTTTCTTTTCTGGGGGTTGCACAAGTATATAAATACTGAGCATGTGCAAGCCTGACTGCTATTTTGTAGTTAGCTGTTGAGATGTAAGCATGTATATCCATGTAGTCTGTCAGTTAATCAATTAATTTATATTTTGTACTGCTGCTATCCATACTGATGTGTTTCTGTGTAATAAAGCATATAAACAAACCATCTTGTCTGTTTGTCTTCAGTGGTAAAACAAGACAAGTGACAGTAGGCATACCTTAACTTTGATATCAAACATTCATACCTGCTCCAGTTACTCTTAATGATTCAGGCAATGAGCACATCAGCTTAATTGTGTGTATGTATACGTTCACTGCCTAGAAGCACACATTAGATTTTTTTTCAGGATAGTATTAATAAGATAGTAATTGAAATACTGCATGATGTTAACAATTACAGTCTGGCAAATTCAGTTATTAATTTTGAATATTAAAGCACATGATTCTATTACTCATATACCATTGTGATTTATTGATTTTTATGATGCATTAATGCCTTCTCATCATATCTGAATATGGCCAAAGTGTGCTATGTATTTCTCATAATGGTTTATGTATTGAAAAAACAAACTAATGTTGCTTGCCATTGATCTAATTTTTTCTCTTTTTTGTTCACCCCACCCTCTCTATTTCTAGTTTTTTATTCATATATATTTTTGGATACATTTCTATTGCAAACCAAATGACCATTAGCATGGGGAGGAAGACTGGTCACCACAGTTTGGTCCACCATACCTCCAGAGCTGGCTGAGACAGCAACACAACAGGCAGCACAGACACCAGGCACATCTGGATTGCAACCTGTCAAGTGTTGCCTCCACAACTCCATTGTCAGGTAGCTCTGCCTTGGCTGCTGCTACAGTAGTATCCTTCATGAGCAGTGGTATTAGTAGCGGGAGTGATGATTTTGTCACCCGTAAGGAGCAGACTGGACTAGTGGAGGGCATAATGGAGAGGAGTGTGAGTGTCTGAATTGGTAGGATTGAAAAGGTCCTGCATTATATTGTCAAAATGATGCCACATCTGGCAGTGACCCAGCACAGGAGGCAGTGATGACAGTTCTGAAGACAAGATTCTCACTGTTATCAATCTGTACATGGATATACAATGGAAGTCCCCTACCTTTCCCTAAATCATGTTGTCCCCCAACCTTTTGTACTCATTACTATCCGTGTCTATGTCCTGTATGTCTGCCGCTGCTATTTAACCTACCCTATTTTTCTGATCCTCTCATTCTTATTCCTGTCTCTCCAAAATAAATAAATAAATAAAATAAAAAATAAAAATTCCCCATACATAGCGCTCCACTTTGCCTATGAGCCATCATGACACACTTGATTTGGTCTAGATAGCTAGACATTATTCTGTTTTTGTCACACATCCCTGGTGTGGTGAATCTCCAAAGTCAGAATTGTGTGCACAATGCTATATTTGGATTCTGAAGAAGTGGATAGCTCTGGTGTTCTACCACCACCATCCTGCAAATTCCTGTACTCTTTCCCCTGTGCCTTACTATGTGCTTGCCCCTCCCCCATTTTCACCACTGTCCTATCAAAACCTTTTTCACGCATTTAATCTTGTCATGAAATAGAATCACATACAAAATACATGGCCAGAAATGGCCTATCTAAAAACTTTCACTTTTTTCCTCAGGATTTGTGCAAAGGTTGGCATTGCACAAAGATTGTAAGCGACAGTAAATGCCATTTAATTTCCTGTGGCAAAACCTGACAATTGCAATTTTAGCTACAGTAGTCCACTTACTTTCACACAAATGTGCTTAAATTTGCTGTGCTGTATGAATGCAGAGAAAAGACAGAGTAAAAGCATTAATTTGAAACAGTTACTCAAACAGTCCTTAGGATGCTGGATGTACTGAACTACAAGTCATTATGTGGTGTGTTGAGATAATTCCCTAATCTGTAGACGATGTATTTGCATATTGTCATTTGTTTGACGTCAAATTATTTCATGACATTTTACGTTCCTATCATATTTTAACTGCAAAACATCTGTATTTATCTACATTTGCAACCTTTCATTGACATACCATTTGAATAGTACCACAAAATACATTTCCAAAAATATTACAGCCCCAACATGGAGACCCAGTAAATCATCCTTATCCTGCTTATGTATTAATCATTTTTCTTATCTCCTACACCTTCCTGCTCCCTGTAACAAGCACTTTATTGTACAGAGCATGACAGACTAATAGTGAGGAAAACCTAGGAGTAACACACCATAAGGATGGTCCTAAATGTACCATGGACAATACTGTTGCTATTTCTCTCTCCATCTCTTTCTCTCACTTTCCCCCTTGTGCATCAGTAAGTTGTTGCTGCCTTTTCAATTGTGTGATTTTAAACTGCATGAAGTAGAAGTTTCTTTGTGGTGTGCTGAGATAATGTTCAGCTGTCCAGGCTGATTTTTATGTACTTTCAAGGGTTCTAATCCAGACGTGTGTCAAACTGTTGACTGTTTTATTAGACTATCGTATGTGTAGCTGTTGCCTACATATTGTTTTGAGCCACCAGTATCCTGCATCTGTCATGATGTGCTTGGTCCCTGGCACATCTCCCCCTGCCTATGCCTGTTACCCATTCTGTGTCATGACAGTCTCATCAGCAGGTCCTCATGCCCAGCAGCAGCATCTGCATCTTAGGACAAATGGTACTACGGAGCACTTGGTTAAATCTTGTTTTGTCTTTTTTCTGTATTACTTCTGTGACCTTCTTACTGTGCTTAACTATGTTTAGTCAGGCTAATCTACTCTTGAACAGGCTGAATGGATACCATGTAAGATATTCCAGTTTCCAATGTTGTTAGGAAGCATTCAACACTGTATTATTTAATGTGCTTCTGGCTCTAATGTACGCCTTATGTAATGTTGAAATTGTCATTACTGTGATGCAGCCTAATGCCTACATTCTCCTTTGCTCATTGTTTTGTGAGTGTCCCTTCAAACTAATGCATTTAAGATTGTGAAGTCACAGCTGCTGCATAGTGTGATAACATAATTCAATTATCTATAAAATGCTTTTTGACATAGTGACAAGGGTTCAGATACAGAAATATGGGAAAGTCATATGTAATATAATTTTTTATTAATATTATATGCGTAAGTGTTGTTGTCTACATATCTCAGTAACCGGCCATTATCCTGGCTCCCTATTGGAAACTGCATTGTACACACCATGACACATTACTTATAAAAAACATAACAGTAACACACCACAAAGATGTTAAACAATGGCCCAGGAACATATAACATTCTTTATCTGTATCTATCTGTTCTGACTTCTGTATAATCACTTTTTACTGTCTCATATATAATGTACACGTTATAGGATTTTACAACTGTCATGAGTATAATAAACACTAATACTTACATTCTCCTTTTCTTCAATCTGTTGTCAGCTTTGAACTTGCTGAACTAAGAGCTTCTATGTGATGTGGCTAACTAATACTCAGTTCTTTAGATATTTTTTCATTTGCCAACTTTTTCTTGAATGGCTTGTGTGACTCCTTTCTGTGTACGTGTTGGCTACATGTTTTATTAACACACTGTCATCCTTTTGCTGTATTAAACAGCTTGCTCCCTATTGGGAACTTTGTCTTGCACAGATCTTGCCTGAGTAGTTATGATGATAAGCAAAAGTGTGGAACACAAATATGTGCAGAAATGAACCATAAGCTAATCTCTTAGTATGTCTGTATGTGTACTCCTGTCACAAACTTTGCACCTCTTCCCACCCCTTTTGTATTTTCAAATAATCCTCTTTGATTCAAAAGTGTTTCAATAAGCCATTTTCAACCAGCAATAAGATGCTTTGCCCATCGTATTTTTCATGATACACCTGTATTATACATATCATGTAGTGGTTTTTATTCATTACTGTGTGACTTTAAATTTGTTTAAAGAACAAGGATGTTTTGCATAATTAATTGAAGCACTGAGTATAAATTTTGTAGAGCATCATTCTTGTATTTTCTGATGAAGTGGCTTGGGCCATGAAAGTGCTCACTTTGTACTTAATTGTTATTTTAATAAACCTTTTTATGTGTTGTACATCCATGGTCTGGAGCCTCCTCTACTTGCTTTATAATCAGGTGCATATAGCTTCCTTAACAGATGTGTTGCATTGACTTCCATTCAAGGGAAGAATTTAACCTGGGAGATTTCCTCAACCCCTTATCCCATTTTTACCACAAACATCTTCTCTGCAACTTACTGATGAGGTAAGCCTGTCAAAAGTGTAATCTTTCTCATTGCAAGTCAAGTCAGACTTTTCCTGTGGTGCTTACAGCGGGTATTGTGTTCTACAGATTGTGAAACCCTGATAAATTGGAAGTTCAACTCTCGTAGTGGTAAACCTAAGTATCTGTGTGGCTTTAATATCTGGTATGTATAGTTTTTTAGATAGACATATATCAGTTTCCATTCAGGGGAAGAATTTAACTTGGATGAGGATTCTCTCATCCTCTTATCCCACCTTTACCACAAGCATCTTCTCTATATCACACTGATGAGGTCACCCTGTCAGACGTACACTCTCTCCCCTGCCAAATCTAATTTCTCCTGTAATGCTTGTGGCTAATACTGAGTTCTATAGATTATGTAACTAGATAGATAGGGGGTTTAAATTCAACATTGATTAACTAGACTAAAAGTATGTGTATACTACCATGTACAAATGGGTCTGTGATAACACCCATTATGTAAAGTTCCACTTAAAAGATACAGTTCACTGGCTGAGGCTAACCTATACATTTTTATTACCCCAGGCAATACCCAGTTTTGAAAACACAGTGGTTACATCACACAATTAAAAAGTACCCTGTGGCACTGGCTGCTGATACTGTGCTCTTTAGTCAGTGAAACTAAACATGTAGGATGGCTGAATCCAACAATAATTGACTACTTTAAATATGTAGTCCAATACATACACAGGAACCAAAATAGCAGTCACTTCTGGCAAAGTATAAAAATCCACCAGGTAGCTCAATAAACAACGAATAAAGCCGACACTGTAGTAAAATGTAAAACAGGTTTATTCCACATGGAAAGTAAGCGCTTTCACCCGAAGGCTTCTTCAGACTATGACCCAACCTGTAAAATACTGACTTAAATAACAAAAAATAACAGCTGATAGGTTCAGGTCTACATACACGTCATCAAAATCTAACATTTAAAACTGATAAATAACAACTAATAAAATGCATCATAAACTTACATACAAACACCATTTAATATGTATATCATCAAAATGCATGTGTACAAAATGAACCTATTGAGTCAAATACTATACTAGTAAAACATATCATAATCAAGGTTTGAATACTCTTCTCTTACGTAAAATGGGTTTTAACTGAATTTTATCATTCAACCCAGGAGGTTTATCCGCTCTACAGCGGATAATCCATCTTAGCTCACATTCTTGGGTATAGTTGTCAATATCACCTCCTTTGATGCTAGGAGTTATAATTTGCATAGCACAGAACTTAAAGGAGTGTGATGTTCCTAAAAATTTATAATGTTTATCCAGAGCATTATGCTCAGATCCTGTGGGCATATGATAAACGTGCTCCCTAACGTGTTCTCTTAGCTGCCTATTGTTTTTTCCAATGTAGAACGCTGCACAGAATACACATCTAGCCAAATAAACCACATTGCTACTTAGGCAGTTAGTCTTAGTGTGAAACAAAAATTCATGTTCAGTAACAGGATGCTTGAAAGTCATGTTAGTGTCTATGTATTCTCCTGTCACATTAATGACTGCATTATGCATCCTGTGTGTGTGGGTATATATGCAGGCAATGTTGTGTGAGAAATAAACAAATAGCAACAGTCTTATAAAGAAATTCCAGGCACACATATCCCTTTCAGCAATAACATGATGTCACAGCGTCAAATGCCCAAATATCTCACAACTTTGGTGAAATGTGCACTGTGGCATTTTCATTCTTCAAAATATCATGTAGCTTCTATCATTACAGTCAGGTGTTCAAAACCCACATTGACTGATTATAAGCATTGTGTGTTCTTATGCTGTTATGCATGAATGACATCCACAAATGTTATAATATGTATATTTACAATGGGAGAAGCCTCCCTATCCCTTTTATCCCATACAAGTTGTTTGCAACACAATCATATGATGTAATGACTTCATATAGGTAGAGTGTTAAGACTTCCATGGTGGTGAGTATGATTCATACCTATGTCTTTAGTGGGTAGGCTTACACAGCTTGCTGTTCAATGCCAGCAAAGGCCAACATTTATATGAATGTGCTGACATTATACAAACAACAGTACATGATGTTGTTATCCTCACATTTTACTTTAGAGAAAGAAATATAAAGTCAATTTGTGATTTCCTGGCAATGAGACAGTTGTTCTGTGAATGCTGTGGTGTAAGTGCTCATGTGCACATGCACACAGTAATGACTTGTATAACTTATCCACAGAGATAGAGTGTGGTTCAATTCTGGGACAATGTTGTTGTTGTACAAAACAACAGGAACAGCTTCCTTGGCCAAGAAACAATGATCTCGCCCTGCTCACAGTTGTGTGACCATTAACATAGTTATCTCCTTGTCATCATTCTGACAATATCATGTTGCACAAATTATCTTCAAATGTCCTTTATTAATTCACACATTAATTTATTTTATTTGTTACAAGAGCCTTTACTGTATCATGCAACATAGTCAATACAGAGCTCTGCAGTGTGTGTAATGATAGGCAAGTGCTGAATTCTTGTAATATCTGTCTGTCAAATAACTGTGTCAGACAGGATTGGCTCAAGCAAAGAAATTATTAATAGCACACTCAGGGGGCAACATTTTTAAGGCATCATCTTTCAAGGGTGGGGATCCATACCATTTACAATAGGGAAGTGATGTAAGCCTTTAAGTGTGTTCATTATCACACACACAATATGCCTATTTCTGTGGTGTTAAATGTTGGTAAGGATCTTTCTTGTATATGTCCTAGCATGTATTTAAAATTAGCAAGATGCAAATGTTGAATATGTCATTGATTGCTTACAAGCATTACTTAATTTCCAAATAAGAATGCACTGTGTTGCATGTCTTCCTCACAACATTTATGTATTAGTACAATTGTTTTCTTCACACTGTACAGCTTTATAGGACATAAAGACTTACATAATATTTCTTACTATATCACATTATGCAAGATCAGTATTAAGTGTGATTGGGCCAGTGTTTGGACACTTTCTTGTGTGTTTTTCTTATTTCCATACTGTTACTATAGTATTTACTGTAATTTCTTGTGTGCATGACCAATATAATCATGTAGTAGATTTTATTTATTTATTTATCATTTGTTTACCGGGAAAGTCCGACTAGGTTCCACAGAGCCTGTTTTCAGCAGAGGCCCGGGGAGAAATGCTCCAGATGCATGTCTTTGGAATGTGGGAGGAAACCAGAGTACCCGGAGGAAACCCATGCGAACACAGGGAGAACATGCAAACTCCACACAGAAGGCACCCCAGCCGAGAATCGAACCGGAGAACCTCTTGCTGTAAGGTGACAATGTTAACCACTGCACCACTGCGCCGCCCTTGCACTCCACTTATGACTGGAGACATTGAACTACTGAAATGTCATCAGATATGTGTTCTCATTTGTTACTTGTGTATTTTGAGTGTTATAATATCACTGTTTAGGATGCACATGAATATAAAACACTTGCTTGTCTAATGCATGTTTCAAGGTAATATACCCACTTGTCTTTCGTTGCCAAATCACAATTAATGGTAAAACATGCCTCTTCTGATGTGCATGAGAAAACAATTTTAGGCTCATTTCTCCTTGTTTATACATGACAAAATGGAGAATACAGTGCTACTGTCAGTTAGACATATATTCTTTGAATATACATGCACAACTGCAGTCTATGCAAAAAGCCCCTAACATATCCACTGTCCTTGCTAACCTTTATCTCAACTTGCCAGTTTATCAACATTACTATCACAGTTACTCCCCTTTCTTACAATGTTATAGTGTGTTCCTCTCACTTCCATTGTTAGCATGTCCATTTTTAGTTATGCGAATAGGTCAAGAATTTTGAACAGGATTCATTATTATTACATCAGTATAGAAGTATTTATGGCTAAAATGTTTCATTGTGGCATAATCACATTTGACTGGATTGAGTACATTTTCTCAGTTTACCCTCCCATCTTACTGATATCTACACTATTAACATTGCATTATATGCACATTCTCCCTATTTAATATCCCCTGCATATTAAGTCTTATAATCGACTCCCCTTACTTTATATAAGCTGCCTGAAAGTACTCACGTACTAGGTTTGCTTACAGGCGATCTGTTTTGTTTACATAATGTGCTCATGCTTTCCTGCACCTCTTCATGGTCACCATTGAGCTTTTGGCTATGAAACGGTGCTTGTAAACGTGTAAGCAAGACGAGCAGCACACACTGCTGCTCATCGAACTAACACACTTAAATTGTAAATGAGAAGCCTACAAGATTCTTAATGAATCCCATGGTAACTACCCAGTTCTGTCAAATACTTCAACTCTTATTCCTCTTCTATTTTTTTTTAAATCATCTTTTCTCCCACCTTCTATTTGAAAGACCATGTTAAACCTAGAATAATACTTCTCACCTCTCCATATTTTTGCTTCATATTTTTTCTATTCTTCATAAAATCCATGGTTTTCTGGCAAATCACTGAGGACCGAAGTCACTAAATAATGACAGATGACAGTTTCAGACTTCATATTCTTCAGAAAATGTATGCTAACAAAAATAACTTTTATTCTAGCAACTTTCTAAGTTTATAAGAGCAATATTTAAAATCTGTCCTTACGTTTTGGCCTTTGTCCCCTATTATTATAGGCTTTGTCCAGATTTCTTGTTATAGGATGTTGAGAGGTATGTCTAGGATACAAATCCCATTACTGTGTATATTATGAAGTTCTTACCACACTGTTAAAGATTATACTTTACACTTTTGAAGGCTGCTGTTGATAACATTTTCAGCTGTCTAACCTTTCTTTATAATTTCTGTGACTGTGTATTGCTTAATTTCTATGACTGAATAAATTGCTATTGTTTCCTTCCATCACCTATATTCCTGGCTTAAATGGAGGAAAGGTTCATGCGGATCAGCATTCTATGCCAGATAACATAAAAAGACAAAGAACTAAACATTAAAAATTGTAATGCAGCATGTGACAGACATGGGAAAAATGCTTTAAGGAAGAAAAGGAACAAATACATGACAAAACGAATTTGTTAAAATTTGGTAAAATTGTCCCAACATATGTTTTTAAAAGTCACTGTACTCCAAGTTGCACAGCATGCCTCACCTCAAGATTCTTATCATGTAGGCTACACATGGCATCTGTCAGGTCAGCTCATTCCATCAATATAGTTGGTGGTAACATACTGGCAGAATACAATTGTTAGATGATCCTGTCTTATTCATTGTCTGCTCAAAAAAACTGCAACTTTTTCAGAAGTAACACCATAAAGAAGTTAATAAATTAATAAATAAGTTAACACTTTAACCAGAGCATGAAATGCTTTCAAGGAGCAACAGCAGGGTAGGACAGCAGTCACCATGTGATCAGATGCACTGGGTAAGCAGCAGGTTTGTATTAACTAGCATTGGGCTTTTTTCCCAGGCCTCTGCTAGAAAGGGTTTTTTGACTAAATCTAGTTAGACAAACCCAGTAAACAAAATAAAAATAAAAACTAATTGGTGAAGACTAAATGTCAGACTGTATCAGCTATGAAGTACATTATGGTTAATTAAAACTAAATAAAGAATCTACACATACTTGTGTATGTGTGAGTGTGTGTATGTGTCTGTGTGAGAGATCATCATTGTCATTAACCCTGCCCCCTTTCATTTTTTCTACATGAGGCCAGGATGTCACATCAGCTATTTCCACCTCCATCGTTTCAGTGCCATTCTCCTTCCTTATTTGACAGCCATGCCTGACTGTTGCAGGTCTTTTCTTTCATAATTCATCCATCTCTTTGCTAGATGCCATCATTTCCTTTTGTCTTCTTCCTGTCACTTTCAAATATTCTTCACCACATCTTTTTCTGCTTTCCTGCTTACCTCTTAACTGTCCAGATTTTCACGAACAGTACAAATTTTGCTTCATATTTTTGATCTGTTTCTCATAAAATTTGTGGATTTCTGTCAAATTATTGAGGATTGAAATCACTATATAATGACACATATTTGATTTTCAGACTTCATACCATTCAGAAAATGCATTTCAATGTAAAAAACTATTATTCTAGCAACTTTTTAAAATTTTTAAGACCAATGTCTAAAATCTGTCTCTTTTGTTGGTCCTTTGTCTCCACATTATTTTTACCTTTGTCCAGATTTCTTGGGCTATGAGGCTGAAAGGTACACCTGCATATTTTCCTAAAACTAGCATAATCTGTTCTTTTTAACATTTTCTACATTTGGAGCTACTTCAGATTTTTTATCATAATTTATTTATCTGTCACAGAATGTGTATCCTTCCACCCATCTTGGGTACTTTATCTCCATCACTTCTAGCTTCCTCGACTGATATGCCTTCACATTCTGTGTTTCTGTACCACAGAGAAGGCCTGGTCGCACCTGTTTTGTACACATTACTTTTCAGCTTCTTTGCCATTCTTCTTTCAGATACTACACACAGCACTCTATGTAAGATGACCACAGCTCCTCTAATTTCAGCTTTGACCCTCTCATCAAGACTTCCTTTATCCTCAACCAGACCTCCCAAATATGCTATGATATTAACCTGTTCCACGATTTTTCCTTCTGTCTCAATATTCAGCTTCTTCTGATGACAACTGCCCTTTGTATACTCTGTTTCATTGCATTCTCTGTCATTTTCTGAAGTTCCTGTTCCGAATTTGGTTGTAATCTCACATCATCTGTGTAGCTTTATTGATCTGTCCTCTCCAACCTGTTTAATAACATAGTTCATCACGACACTAGTATGAATAGCAGTGACTCAGACATGAACTCTGATGCATACTCAATCATAAGTTCATAGTTAAGCATTAGTCTGTCTGTCCTTTTGGGCCATTTAAGCCTAGCCAATCTCCCTTTCAAATGTGAGAATCAAACAGTGCGCTTCATGACTGTGAAGTAAAAACCTTAACCATTATACCAACTCACAACCCCATTATGCTAATTCCCACTGGGAACCCTATTGTGAATCCAAAGACTGTTAATACTTGTATCATTGGGTCCTTGCCCATAGCATACTTTAATTCTACTGATGTTTCTGGGACATTGGACCATAACAGTACTGTCCAAATCAGCTTTCTTAGGCCCTTTTGATATGTTTTCTCCAAGTCTAGCAATGCCCAGTTGGACTATTTCATCACCTCTTGCTTCTCTTCCACTATCTATCTCACTGCAAACTCTGGGTCAGTTGTACTACAATGTGACCTGAATCTGAATTGCTCATCTCCCATTTTACTTTCTTTCTACAACTCATTATATTCATTTGTTAGTCACCTACCTCAGCATCTTCGTGCAGTGTATTAGGAGTTTAATGCCTTTATACTGTCCATAGTTGTGAATGTTCCCCTTTGTTCTTGGACACTTGTAATATAATACTTATTCTCTGATCATCTGCATTATGCAGTTCTTCCCATGCTACTATAAATACCCACAGGAGTCATTTCTTCCTTACTCATCAACCTGTTGATCATATCTGCTGTGACCTTATCTGTCCCAGCTGCTTTCCCTGACTTTATTTTCCTTGGTGTTGCTCTTACTTCTTCTAGGTTGGGTTCTTTTTCCTCTTTCATTGTTGGTTGTTGTGTGTGAGACACAGCAGCTTCTATGGGTTTTCCCTTACTCCTTCCCACATGCATTTGATGTCCTGTGGACTGGAGAGCGGGTTGTTCCTGCCATTTATTACGAGTAGTTTATGATGACTGTATTAATTATCTTTCTGTCTTTGTCTTTCAATCTGATAGAGATTCTTTGTGTGATCTGCTGAGTCACTTTAAAGAAGCTTAAAGAGTGCTTCTGATGATTTGTTGTTTTGGTTATTACGACTGTTCTCTTAGCATCTCTGTTAGGCAAACAATATTTCTCCTTAGCTTGGTCCATCATTTCTTTCTTCCGCTTTTTCCTTCTTTTGACATCTTTATGAATTTCTGCATTTTACCACCAGCTTTCCATTTGTACCTTATTTGCATACTTGTCTTGACCATATATTTGTTCTGTACTGTTCGCACATGTTGCCATTATTCTTATAACTTCATCTATTTCCTTTCTTTCCTGATATGCTAGAGCCCTGAATATTTTTTGAACCCTTGTACTTTTGGTCCAGTCAATTTCCAAGTATTTAGCCTAGTCTTAGTTGGCCTTATAGCCTTCTCAAATGATTGCTTGCAGCTGATTGTGGCCACTGGGTATGACTTTGCAATCTCTGATTCTATCCCAATACCCTTTCCTTACTAGGAGGAATAAATTTCACAGCACAATAAAATAGGAAGAACACAAAACATAGATATGTTTTTCAGTTTAATGCAATGTACATATTAAGCACTTTCATCCATAGAGCAAGGACTTCTTCAGAGCTATAAATACATCATATCCCATTAAGTTTAAAGAAAACCATTAAAGAACCATGCCCAATAAAATTTATGCATCCCAAGTGTCCCACCAAACATAAGTATATTACACAGAACATTACAGTAATGCATAATTTAATCTTGCTCATGTATTTAATTTCATGAATAAAAAAGATGAAAAATAAAAAAAACATCAGAAACTGTATATAAAAACATAAAAAATAAATAAATAAACAAACTGAACATTAATTCATTTAGATAGCCTGTGATCTCTTTTTAAGTACTCTTGAAATAGATATATTATTATTAAGGCCCAGAGGGTCCATTGGCATCAGCATGAAGCAGCCACATCATTTCCTGGTACAATAAATTCCACAAATCAACACCATATACACTAGCTTCAATTTTCTCCAAAATTAAAAACTTAAAATTAAGTTTTGCTTCACAGCTATTTCTGTAGTATGCCAATCCACTTTTATAATTTTTCTTAGAGACACTATAAATTTATCGATAAAGCTTTTTATACAATATTTTCTCAGTTTTACCTATGTAGAAAGCAAGGCAAATGTCATAGGTAGCTAAGCAGACCACCATTCACATTCTACAGTTATATCTAGCCTCTTTCCTCTATCTATTAATACTTTGCAAAATTACAGCACAATCCTCTGTAACAGTATAGCTGCATTGATTCCATCTCCCACATTTCCTAGTCCTGATATCAGCCCCATAATCAACACTAGGAAGAGGTCTCTCTAAAATAGTTTTAATATTATTTTCCTCTGAAAAATGAAACTGAGTCTTCTTTTAACCTGAAAAGCCTGTGTTTTAATACCTTCCAATATACTCCATTTGTCTTGTATAATTTCCTAATATCCACAGAGTCCAGTGAAAATTGCAAGACCATTGCTTTATTATAGTTAATTCCATGGCTGAAATTAATACCACTTTGTATCTCTATCATGTACATGACGTAGAGCTTTTCTCCCTAGGCATCCGCTGAAAAAGAACCTGCGTCCAGTAGGAATTTCCCAGTAAATAAATAAATAAATAAATAAATAAAATAAATATTCACACAATGTTGCCCATCCATCTTGTTCTTTTTAATCCTAAGCCAACCCGAATAATGGGCCATTATCTATTAGAACCAAAAGACAAGATCTCGTTCATTATATCCTGAATGAAAGTCTCAGGGCAACCTTTACATATAAACATTTCCTTTATCAGGTGTAATTCCTGAAACTGCCAGATATCCTTATATGTCAGACAAGAAACCCTGAAAAACTGACTTCTAACCAAATTCTGTTTTTGACTCAGTGGATGACAATTGTTAAAATGGACAAAAGAGTTACTAAATGTGGGTTTTCTGTATACCCTAGTTTCAGGTTTACCATTCACACCCCCCTAAAAATATCAACATCCAAAAAATGAATATTATTACTAGCGATGGTGGAAGGGAACTTCAATAAATCAGTTAAACTGTGTACAAATGTAACAAACTCATTAAGCTGCACCCTTCCTCCATGCCATATAAAAAATGTGTCATCCAGGTACTGTACATACATAGTACAGCACCTAAACCACTCTGCCTTAAATACACTCTTCCCTGTCCCATTAACACAAACTGGGTTTGCAAAAACAGGAACACAGGCTGTCCCCATAGCAATACTTTATACCTGTTTAAAGTATTAAACTTCAAACCAGATATATTTGTTGGTGAAAATAATTTCCATAAAATTGTACACAAATTTTACCTTCAAATCAGTCAAGGAATGGTATCCTATAATAATCTGACAAAAAAAACCCTAAGCCCCACATTGTGGGTTATAACAGAAAACAAGCTCTTAATGTCTATGGTCACTAAATGATGATCCTTTATAACTGGTATATTGTGTAGATGGTTTAAAAAATCCCAGTTAATCTCTTAATATGTGATCATCATTTCAATAAAAGTCCTCCAATTTTCCATCAATATACTTGTTGATAGTTTCTATTATAAACCTCACACCAACACTATAGATCTCATGGTAGGATCATTGGCATTAGAATGAATTTTACTTATCCCAAATATTTTAGGGATTATAGGAAACACCACTTTAAAAGAAACTGAATTAAAACATTGGTATAACATCATGCATAATCAACTCATATAAATACATATTGATTTTTTGATAAGCCCTAGAAATTTCATTAATATACACTCATTGATATGTATCAGTGTCAGTCAAAAAAGTTGTTGTGCAACCAACATAATCAACAGTGTCCATTAACACTAGTCCTCACAAACTTATCTGATTTCATACATCTGACTTCTCTGCTGGATGCAAAATAGTCCAAAATGTCATTCTCTTCCTTTGGGAGGTTGTCAAATCTATAATGTGGATGCTGCCAAAATAATTTCCTAATGTCTTTTTCACACTTCTCAGAAGTTTTAATGATCGGATGAACTTGTGTGTGTGTCAGTGGGGGGGGGGGGTTTAAGTGCTTTTTCTTTTAAACATCACCAAATTAGAATTGGCAATATTTTCGCAAAACTCTATAATCTCAAAATTTTACTTCCTAGTAAATAAATTCAAATCATGTAGTAGTCATGTCCCCTCTCCCACAGGGAACAAAAGTGAACCCTTTCAAAAACAGACTAATATTTTGGGCTCACAATAATATCAGTGAAGTTAAAAATATTAAAATGATAATAGTAAGCAATATTTACAGTACCTGTATTAAAAGTCAATCAGTTGATTAATTCATCCAGTTCTGTTCTTCACTCCATATGTTTTGGTGATGGTAAGAGCCCCTTCTTCTTTTCTGATAATTGGATTTTCCCTTTCTTCTGTCTCTCTTTGTTTTTCACTGCTATCCTCTATGAATGTCTTGTAGGGGGTGCATCCAAAGGGTCCAAACTGGCCACAATATCATCACCAGTAACACCCTTTGGTGAACTATTAATGTCACCCTTATAACCATGTGTACCATTTTGACCACTGCCTTTGTGCACTAATGGATACACAACTTTGTTATAGCATTCTCAGTTATCACATTGCAGCTTATTTTCCTTTCCAGCCTTCATCTGAATAACCTTAGTATCAATACCACTAAAAATCTTGTTGTACCTAAGTACATTGTAAGGGAAAAATAAATCTTCAGTAATTGAAGTAACCAAGTGGTTAATCTCCTGCCTTAATTTATCCATAGTCCTTTCATTTTCCTTAACAACGAGCCTAGTTAATTCAGACCCAGGTCTGCCAAACAATTCCAACAACTCAGTTTGAAACAAAGTATCAACTTCTACACTATTCAAACACCTCCACAGTCTCAATCTATTTGGAACTGCATCCTTTGTATACTATCCTTCAGGAAATAATTATTCATCAGTTTCCAAGCAAAATAACTGTTGCTCCAAGGACAATACCTCATGATTGGAGCTAGCCAGTGCTCCTACCATGGGGCTGGAAATATCCAATCATTTAACCATGTTGGAAACAATAATACAAAGTGACATATTTCTCCTATTGTTTCTGCTTCCATGGCTTGGATGCTTTTGGTGGTTTCCAATGCAAAAAAAAAAAAAAATCTGTGGTCTTCCTCAAAGTCTCAGAAAACCCAGTATGCAACCTACACTGGGTCAAAAACAAACCAAGCAGAAACTTCACAGTGTGGGGGGTGTGAAGTCACTCCTTGAAATATGTTATGCACCTAGTTCACTAATAAAAATTGAACTTTAAAATATGTACTATAAAATAATAAAATAGTAGGTAGTCTACAGTTGAGTTAAAAATGGAATATCCTTTACTGAAACAAACAAGCGAACCTTGCTGACTATAATGAAACACATTAAATACATTCATTATTTATATATAATCAGGTTATTTGAAGCAAGGGAGTGGTTACAGAGTGTGGTTTATTAAGAGAAATAAAAGCATTAAACACATTACTTTAACCAAGTCCCCCTTCCCCCTTAACACTATAGTATAAACAGAGACTTGTGCTAGCTTAGAACTGAAACTGAAAAGCTAGGGACCAATTAAAGTATATAATATAAGAACAGCTTAATAAGGCTAACCTACTAATCCAAACTTTATTAATTAAGAAACCAACTCACTAAAAAAAACTAACTAATTAACTAACAAAAAGATCTACCACTAGACATCTATCCGAATAAATATTAGTAACGTAACTGAAACACATTTATCAAATAAATACTTCTCAGGTTTGTGTGTAAAACAATATAATATTAATGAACATGTGTATAAAATCTACAAGTGAAAACCTAAGTAGGCTGAAAACCATAGCTATAATTGCTAAGATGGAAATACAGTGAAAATATATATTTTTTTTATTTTATTTTACATTTGTTGACCGGGATAGTCCGACTGGATGCATGTCCATTTTCAGCGGAGGCCCGGGGAGAAAAGCTCCAAGGGTAAGCAGATACAGCATTACATAATACCAGCATTACATATTACAAACAGACTATTTACAGAGATTACATAAGTAAGCAAGTTAAACAAGTTCCACAGGTTGCAGTTAATCCTGAACGCAAGTCAGGATTAAATTAAATTACACAGTAAACTGGTTAACAGATTTTTACACATTCTAGAGAGAGTTAGCCAGGCTTGATACATTGACATAGCCAGTTAAGTGACAAATGTTGTTTGAGTCTAGTTTTAAATTGACCTAAGGTGGAAAGTAAGGTAATATCAGCTGGAAGAGAGTTCCAGGATCTACTTACAGAGTTTGCAAAGAGAGAATCACTGGCTGTGTTATTAATTTTGCTAGTCTGAATTAGTAGTTTGTTAGAGGATCGAAGCGGTCTAGGATTGTTATAGGGGATGATAATATTTTTAAGTGCAGGAGTATTGTCCGGATTGTAGAGGATTTTATAGGCCATAATCAGTTGGTTATACTTGATTAGGCTGTGTAGTTCAAGCCACCTACGCGGATTTAGATTGATGCAATGATGTGTCCTAAAAGGTAGCCCAGTGGCAAACCTGGTAATGTGGTTGTAGCAAGTTGAGAGTTTGTTAAGGACAGTCTTGTTTAAATTCGAGAGTAGAGGGGATGCATACAGAAGGGTTGAAAGAAGGTGAGAGTGAGCTATGGCAATTTTAGCTGGAGGGGTCAGGAAGGCTTTTATTCTGTAAAGTGACCCTAGGTTTTTATTGATGGTTTTGATAGTTTGATTAACACGTAGGTCAAATTTTAGATTATTATCTATGATGACACCTAATAGTTTTGTAGAGGGGTCAGGGGAGATTATTGGGCCATCATTTGATTTTATGGTAAAGGTGAAAGCGGTAGACCTACGTGTTGGTGAAAATAACAGCATTTTAGTTTTTTTTGGGATTTAGGATCAGACAATGTTCAGAAAGCCAGTTTTCTATTGTATTAAAGGTGGTCTGGGTAGCTGACCATAACTCTACTAGAGATATGGCTGAGCAAATCAGAGTAGAGTCATCAGCATACTGGATACAGCTGACTTTTGGGATGACAGTATAAAGGTTGTTAATGATGATGGAGAACAGCAAGGGCCCTAGTACAGAGCCTTGTGGTACTCCAAGGGTGTTAGGTAGAAGGTTAGAGAGTTTGTTCTGCCAGAGGACAGCCTGCTGTCGACCATTCAGGTAGGATTGAAACCATTGAAGGGCTCCAGTATCTAGACAGAATGTTTGCAGGGTGTAGATTAAAAGTTGGTGATCAACCATATCGAATGCCTTAGAAAGATCCAAGAAGAGGGCTGAGGATATATAATTATTGTTGCGATTATGGTTTATGGTGTTGGTAAAGGTTAGGAGGGCTGAAGTAGTGCTGTGATGAGGACGGAAGCCATGCTGAGTGTCTGCCATAAGGTGATTCTGGATTAGGTGGTGCATGAGTTGTCTATGAATACATTTTTCCATAATCTTTGCAAGTGGAGAGAGTATAGCTATTGGCCTATAACTGGAGAATGCAGTAGAGCTGCCTCCTTTGTGAAGTGGGATTACATAGGAAAAGAGAAAAGCAGAGATTCCAGGGTAAGCATGAAGGCAACAACAGGCAATTATTTTATAATAATTCATTCAGAAAGGTTTGGTGGGGGGGATAAAGTAGCATACTTCAGAATGAACTATGCAGTAAATAAACACTTGCCAGATTTTAAAGATATTCCAGAAAAACTAAATCAGCTGTTCACAACTGTACAACTGGAAAATTGCCAGTAAAAGTGCATCAGGTATAGCTAGCCCAAGTTATTCAAGTCATAAAAGCACTTCTTCAATGTGTGTGTGCAATTTAAACATTAAAAACACATGCAGAAAGTAGGAGCTCTGATTATACACTTTCTCTAGGTACAGGTTCAGTTTAAACACAAATATTACCACAGAAATTCAGTAAAGTCAGTAGCTACTGATAGAGCCTCTGGAAAAAAGATATAGAGCAGTCTGTGCAGAATCAGAATTTAGCAGCAGGTCATTCAGTTACACAAGAACTCCATACAATGAAGAAACTTACTCTGAGTCACACCAGGTCAGCCAAGGGGGGAAGAGAGAGGGAAATCCTAAGCACCTAGATTTGAAAATGATGCCTGTACTGAATTGTAGCAATTTAACCTGTTTGAGGAAAGAGGGGGTGGGGGAAAAAAGAAGGCAGTAGGAGGGGTTACAGGGAATACCCTGATTGACTCAAGACACCACACCAGATGTAAGTTGAATGTAAGGGCCTAAAATCTGCACTCAGCACTGTGTTATTTGCATTCAGTACTTTAATTTTAATGTTACTTGCACTCAGAACTGTAATTTCACTTATGTTTAGCAGAAAAGGCAGACCAACAGTATACAATTTTGGGAATTTTTACAAGGGTTACTTGTTCAAATGTCAGGCTGTTGCAGTTTACAAGGTTTCCTAAGGTGTCCTAAAGCTATAAGGTAAGTATTATAGCTCTTAATGTAAGAGTCAATTTACTTAAGTTACAGGGGAAGGAGGCAACCACTCAAGTAGAAAAACAAATATTAAAAATAATGTACTAAGACCCTGGAGATCTGTTCAAGTGTGGCATCTATCTAAGAAAGCATTTAGTTTAAATGACTAAAAGTATCAGAAAACAGCACAAATATCAGTTATTTTCATTGTAAAATATTTACAATGTTTGATATATGTTTATAACAATATTAGCATGTATTATATTAATGTGTAATGTCAGCATTAATCAGTCCCATACCAGACTTTTAATAATCTTTTAAACAGTGAGACAGTTTTCTGAGTTCTAGTGTGCTTTTTATGGAGCAATAATAATTAAGCCCCGGTTTTCTAAAAGAGTTCAGTTTCAGCTGCCACAGTAGTTCAAGTTTTTCTAAAAGATTAGGGCTGTCTCCTTCCATTTCCAAAAGGTCCACACAATCAATAATTTGAAATTTAAACCAGTGTGTCTTTTGTGAAGCTGCAGGTGCCCAGCCAGTGCATTATTCTTGCACTTAGCTCTAATTTCAGAAAGATGGCCAGAAATCTTTCTTTTAAGAGTGTTGAGCATTTTCCCTACCTACTATTTTATTAATTTGTAATACATATTTTAAAGTTCAAGGTTTATTAGTGAACTAGGTGCATAAAATATTTCGAGGAGTGAACTTCACACCCTCCACACAATGATGTTTCTGTTTGATTTGGGATGTACCAAAATCTTAGGCATCTCACTATTATGTTTTAACTACATCATCACCAATTGTTTGGCATGCGTCAATTGAGCTCACTAAAACATTCTGTGATAACTGCTCCACATGTAAGGTCAAATTCCCCACCAAACTTGAAAAAACAGGGACCCAGTAATCAAAAAGTTCAATATCTTCCATGGCGGTGTATGCCAAAAGTTCCAAGTGCATGTATATAAAAACTGAACAACCAATACCAAAAACCATGGATTCTCAGAACAGCACAGCAAACTCCAGTGCACTTAAAGAAAGTAGAAGTCTAGAATGGTCTCTCCTTCTTTATTACTGTTTCCCCACCCATGTGGACCCAGACAGTCTTCATATCCTGTCCTAGTCTGTCTATCCTGATATAAGCAATGAGTACCCCAACTACCAATTCATGTTGTCCTGCTTTATCTTGTAGGACTTACAACTGCTGGCTGCAGGCATTCTTTTCATCACCATCACAAACTTGCTGTGGGGCATAGGCTATTTTTAATCAGAGTCTAAGTGCCACAAGTGTACAACTAATTCTGATGACATCCCTTACAGTCTTCAGAAGACTCTTATTCACCAAAATTCTCACATCATATCCAGTCTGTCCTTCTTCTGTATAGAGGACTCATTGCCCTTCCACATTGTCTCCAGGATACACAGGAAGTCCAGCTTCTTCCTTATCATCACATAAACCACTTCTAAACTGCACCCTGTTAGTGAACCTATATTCAGAGTAGCAATCGTTAGTTAATAATTGGCACTTCGATTGGCTTTACATACAGCTTTCACTCAACAAACCTATCTATGGTGACCCAAGCTGAGCAATGGTTCGCAGATGTTCAACACACTTACCACTACCAGCAAATAATCATTTCTAATTTAAGCTACATTAGTCACTGTTACCAAATTACATAGATACAATGTTTACACTGTTGAGTGGCTACTCCTGACATGGAGTGCAATCTGTGATCTGTGTTGTATCCATAAGATTCCGTGCATGAAAGATAATGCCTAAAGCAGTTGGTCTACAGAAAGCTTCTCTGATAGGCATCAATTAGAGTCTGTGGTGCTGCCCACAACTAAGTCAATTTTGTGTGAGACTGAGGTGGAAATTCACTTGGTAGGTGGGAGCAACCCCACAGAGAAATGAGGTGAATATGCAAACTCCATATAGACACTAGTCAGAGGTCAAGATCTAACTCTGCATCTTGTGCTAGCGAGGCAAAGACCTTAACCATTATGCCCACCATTCCAACCATATATAAATCTAAAAAAATGACACCTGTATTGGCTAAAAGTACAGACTAAAAAGTATATATATATATATATATATATATAGGTCTACTTCACTTCACTGAAAGCTCATTTCACTGAAACTCATTTGACTGAGCACACTTGACTGGAAGGTCACTTCACTTCACTGAAAACTCATTTGACTGAAACCCATTTTGCTGAAAGGTATATACCCTTTTCCCCATTGTAGTGCAATCCTTGAGTTAGTATATGTAGTAAAGGGGGGTGGGGAGCACAACCCCCCACAATGGGGGTGTGCGGTGGGTGTAGCCCCCCACATAGTCTGGGTATATATTGTCTTCTAAAAAGAGTTATTCATTGGAGTTGTAAGTATCCATGTATATGGTTTAAAATGTATAAAATAGGTGGGCGGCTATGACCCCCACACCCCCCATACTATATGTACTAATTCCAGGATCGGACTACAATGGGGAAAAGGGCATATACCTTTCACAAAATGAGTTTTCAGTGAAGTCAGCTTTCAGTCAAGTGTGCTCAATCAAATGACTTTCAGTGAAATGAGCTTTCAGTGAAGTGAAGTAGATCCATATATATATATATATATATATATATATATATATATATAGTGAGAAATAGAGAAGCACATATGCACACACACATAGAGAGAGAGAGAAAGAGAGAGAGAGAGAGAGAGAGAGAGAGAGATCCTCTCTCTCTCTCTCTCTCTATATATATATATATATATATATATATATATATATAAATAAATATAGATATGTGTGCATGTGCGTGTTTATGCCTATATTTACATATATGTATATATATATATATATATATATATATATATAGAGAGAGAGAGAGAGAGAGAGAGGGAGAGAGATCAATATATAGATATTACACATATCTTCAGCTATATCAATATCACTGGAATATTTCAAAATGCAATCTACTTTCTTTGTGATAACATGGATTTGCAGTAATTAAGTCCATCTTTGAGGGAATAGATAAAGGAGAGGTGCCTACTTTACTGACCTAAGATGAGCTATTGTATCAGTCAACCATAAACTTCTAACCAAGATAATAGTTAACATTTGTATAGGAATAGTGATGTTTAGTAGTTCTCTGCTTATTTAACCATAAGAAACTTTATATTTTATGGGCCTCAATCCTCAGAAAATGGAATCTTTTCAACAGGATTAACACATGGATCAATTCAGGGACCTGTACTTGTTTCCATCTTCATTAATAAATTACCTTTGGACATACCAGGCTTAAGCTGAAACCCTTTGCAGGCAATATCAGTGTACAGCATTCCAAAAACTCACTTCACAAGTTGCAGATAAAAAAAATGTATTATAGAACTTGTTGGTGGAAATGCAGCTTGTCTTTGGCACAAAAAATAAACATCAATACTTTTGTGCTTTTTGACGCCCATGATAACATGAAATCAAGCCCCTCAATAAGCAATACTGACCCTGCATGGTTTAGTGATACCAATAACCTCAGAAAAAAGATACCTGGAAATAACAATTGATCTAACAATTGATCAATAACTAATGTAGACAATATATATAGTTATTGATATATAAAACATGCCAGCAATTATAAAGTCAGGTATCTATTTATTTCAAATAATGTACTGTCCTGCACCTGCCTCACAATCTCACAACATACCCAGCATTTTGCCATATACGCACACACACACATATATATATATATATATATATATATATATATATATATATATATATATATATGGGTCTACTTCAAAAGACTGAAGTACCAGAATATCGAAGACGGATTCATTGAGACAACATCGTCAAATCTTCACAACATCAAACACCAGGAACAGCAAAAACTAACCCCGGTGAAAGAACCACTTGACCACTGAGGTGATCTTTGCCCTTTGCCCGCAGTAGTGTGATATAAGTGTGGGTATATGTAGTTAGGGGGGTGTAGAAGGTGAAACCTCCCCCAAACTGGGAGGTGTGGGGGGTGAACCCTCCCCCACTTTGATGGGTTTTCTTGCTTCATTGTTTGTTGTGTTGTCCTGATGGTCAAGTGGTTCTTTTCCCGTGGTTAGTTATCGCTGTTGTGGGAGTTTGATGATGTGAAGATTCGTCGATTTCATCCTGATAATTTTGTCTTCAGTATTCTGATACTTTGATCTTTTGAAGCAAACCCATATATATATATATATATATATATATATATATATATATATATATATATATAAATATATATATGTATACATGTATATATATATATATATATATATATATATATATATGGATCTATTCTGGAAGCTGTAACTTTGAACCTCATATGGTCAAGACCATAACATCGGAACTTCAATTAAAAAAATAAAACTCAAAAATAATTTTTTTAACATTTATGCAGGGGAGGCAAGCCCCCTGTGCCCCCCACAACCCCTGCTAATGAAATATACCATCTCCAGTATCATGTTGCACGGCAATCTCCATTTAAACCATTTGAAATTTCAAAACTTCAGTCTTATGGTCTCAAACATATGAATTTTGAAGTTTCTAAACTCTAAGTTTACAAAGTAAACCATATATATATATATATATATATATATATATATATATATATATAATATATATATATATATATATATATATATATATATATATATATATAAGGTTAAAATTATCAGTCTGTATACATACTGATAGTAAACTGCACACACTGCAAGACATATCATTGGAGCATGCAAACTCAAAATACATTCCTGTTACTTATACATACCAACTCTGAGATCACACAGTAGTAGAGAAAGAACATAATCCCTTCTAAACAGCAATCTTACAGTAGTACAGTTATCAGCTGCATTCTTGACAATATGTAATTGACAAAGCAGATGTTAGCCATAAAAGAATTTTATATACTTACATAACCCCATATCCTATATATATATACATATATATATATATATATATATATATATATATATATATATATATGAAACAAAAACCAAAGCAGCCCAATAGATATGTAAGAAGCCAAATACCAAATGCAGCAAATCAGCAGTATCAGCAATACCAGCAATAAATACGTAGTTGAATTCTCAATAAATGAAGATATCCACACAAACCTTCACGATACAAGAGCAGAATTTAATACAGCAACACTAGAAAAACGTAAGCGCTTTCACGGACTGCATGTCCGCTTCTTCAGACGTACATCCAAACTGAAGCACTGAGCTTAAATACTAGATCTAGACTTCTCAATTAAACAATTAATTCAATTAACAAGTAATAAAACAATTAACAAATAAAATACATCACTACAAAGTTTAAAACCATAAAATTACCTAAGAGGTCTGGCTTGTAAAACAGGTTTAAGGGGAACAGATTCATTTAGACCATGCCCATACTGTGCACCTAGCCTAAGGATCCATTTTACTTCAGCAGTTTCAGTCTGATTAACAATATTTCCTAGTCTAGGATTATGTGGAAGTATGCAAAGAATCTGAAACAAAAAGAAATGTGTGGGACCATTATTCAGAACGTGCTTAGCAATGGCACTATGCATTTCATTCCTGTTAACACAATAGTAGTGATCACGGATCCTTTCCCGTAGGGACCTATTTGTTTTACCCACATAGTAACAAAAACAAGTGTTACAGTGGGCAACATACACTAAATTTCTTGTGTTACATGTCCCTGCATACCTAATATTCCATAAAACCCCTGTATCCGGATGCTTAAAGTATCTGGATTCATCTATATGACAACACTGTGGACACTTGCCACATTTCTTGGTGCCTCGCATCCATATTGGACCAGTTTCCTGATAGCTATTATGAGAATAGCATACCTTCTGTTGTAATGTCTGACAATTTGGCCCTATGCTTTCTGTGATGATCCATTTGATTGGTCCAATCAAATGGATCATCACAGAAAGCATAGGGCCAAACCCTTTTTTAGTGCGGGGACATGTTCTAAGACTCCGAGCACTTTTAATTTTAGACCATATGTATCCATTACTATCCCTTATTGTAGTAATATCAATAGAGTACAGGAGATGATACATCATAACTGGAACATTTTAACTTCAGATCCAGCCACCAAGAACTTGGTAGGATGTGTTCCAACTTTTGTGTATAAAAATTGTCAGACATTACAACAGAAGGTATGCTATTCTCATAATAGCTATCAGGAAACTGGTCCAATGTCCCACTGTAACACTTGTTTTTGTTACTATGTGGGTAAAACAAATAGGTCCCTACGGGAAAGGATCCGTGATCACTACTATTGTGTTAACAGGAATGAAATGCATAGTGCCATTGCTAAGCACGTTCTGAATAATGGTCCCACACATTTCTTTTTGTTTCAGATTCTTTGCATACTTCCACCTAATCCTAGACTAGGAAATATTGTTAATCAGACTGAAACTGCTGAAGTAAAATGGATCCTTAGGCTAGGTGCACAGTATGGGCATGGTCTAAATGAATCTGTTCCCCTTAAACCTGTTTTACAAGCCAGACCTCTTAGGTAATTTTATGGTTTTAAACTTTGTAGTGATGTATTTTATTTGTTAATTGTTTTATTACTTGTTAATTGAATTAATTGTTTAATTGAGAAGTCTAGATCTAGTATTTAAGCTCAGTGCTTCAGTTTGGATGTACGTCTGAAGAAGCGGACATGCAGTCCGTGAAAGCGCTTACGTTTTTCTAGTGTTGCTGTATTAAATTCTGCTCTTGTATCGTGAAGGTTTGTGTGGATATCTTCATTTATTGAGAATTCAACTACGTATTTATTGCTGGTATTGCTGATACTGCTGATTTGCTGCATTTGGTATTTGGCTTCTTACATATATATATATATATATATATATATATATATATATATATATATATATATATATAGGTTCATAGGTTCATAGGCGGGTACTAGGCTATTGGTCCTAGGGCCTATATAAGCCTAGCCAAAAAGGAACCCCGTCTTTCGCCACCCAAGAAAATTATTTTTCCAGTGCCCCTGTTGGGCAGAACCACAGAAGTGATCCCTGGAGTGAATTTCATATTTCCCATCCAATCATCAAGATTTTTCTTGAAGAGTGCTAATGAAGAGCTTTGTTTGATATAGATAGGTAGTTTGCTCCAGAGTATGGGAAGTCACTGGGACAGGAATCTTTCACTCCAGCATGTTCTGTTTATTGTGGTAACAAGGTTTAGGTCCCTAGAGCATGTAGCTCGGAGGGATTTGGGATTTCTTTAAGTGGAGCATGACCAACAGCTCTGGGTATGACATAGCTTTGCATGTTAGGCAGAGATCACCTCTGAGTAGGCGATATATGATGGAGTAAAGCTGGAGTTTTTTGAGACGGTCTGCGTAGGCCATCTCTTTGAGGCCGGTAATCCTCTTTGTGAGGTATTCCTACGGCCTTTCCAGTTGTTGTAGAGGTCTTATGAGGTACATACCAAAAGGGGCATTGTACTCTATAATGGGTCTAATGAGTGATGAGTAGAGAGGAATAATTACCTCTTTTTTCCTGGATGAGAAACCTTTTGTTATGAGGTGTGCCACATAGAAGAATTTCCTGACTCCTGTGGCGATGTGATTATCAAAGGAGAGACTACTGTCCACCTGTGTCCCAAGGTCTCATCACACATTTGGTGTTCAGTAGACTAACCCATATGTGGTAGTTCATGGGTACATATTTTTTACCAAAAGGGATGACAATGCACTTTTTGGCATTGAGCTTGAGGCCATGGCTTTGACACCAGACATCTGTCTCAGTGAGGCCCTTTTGTAGGATGTCCACATCATTAGGAGTTTCGATTATGGCTCCTAGTTTGCAGTTATCTGTGAACTTCATTTGCCAAAGACCTTCTGTGTTAGCCTGTACTTCAGAGAAGTAGATACCAAACAGGAGTGGGCCCAGGATTGAACACTGTGGTAGTGCATTCGTCACTGGTCTGAAGTCGGATTTGGAGTCTGCTTCTTTCCCAGTGTGGGTTCTGTCAGTGATCCAGTTGGCAACCCATCTTCTGACATAGGGATTTATGCATAGTTTACTGAGTTTATCTATAATTCCAAAGTGGGGGATGGTGTCAAAACCCTTGGCGAGATCTAGATAGGCTGTGTGAACCTCCTGACTCTCATCTATGGCTTTGGTGACTGCTTCAAAGAAGTCTATCAGGTTTAGGAGACATGATATGCCTTTTACAAACCCGAACTGGGTGGGGTCCAGAGTTTGGAGATTACCAATGTATTTGTTTATAAATTCCATGATGATACATTCCATGGCCTTGCAGTCCAGGCTCATCAGGCTAATGGGGTGGTAGTTTCCAGGGTCTATAGTGAATCCCCCTTTGTGGAGTGGGATAACCATCACTGTGCACCATTGAGTGGGTACAAAGCCTGAGGTGAGGCTTTGATTGAACATGGTACTTAGGTGGGGTGTCAGTTCCTTCTGTAGTTCATGTAGAATGCAGCCTGGGATGTTGTCAGGTCCCATGGATGCTGTGTTCTTGGCTTTGGAGAGTGTGGTTTTTACCTGTGCACCCGTGATTACAGGAACTTTGCATTCTTCTGGTATATAGACAGGCCCTTTAGGGGGTGATAGGGGGTAAAAATTAGCACTGAACCTATCTGTCAGGATGTTGGCAATATCAGTTGGTTCTGTATGTTTAGTGCCATTGTGCTATAACTCAGAGCAGATCTGAGTGTTGCTATTGAGATTCTTGACATAGCTATAGAATGCTTTGTGGTTGTCTTTAGAAACAGTGGTGATTTTGTTTTCGTAACTAGCTTTGGAGGATTTTATGAGGGATCTCAGCTTCTTACTGAGGCTGACCAGAGAGTTCCTCCAATCATGGGATTTTACTCTTTTTTGCAGCAGTTTCTTTCTTCTGTTGTAGAGTTTGTTTATGGCAGGGGACCACCAGATTGGCTTCCTTTTTTGAGGATAGCATCTTGGTTCTGTTAGCGATAGCATAATCCATGCACTCATGTAAGTGCTTATAAAGTGCATTTGTGTAGGATTCAGCAGTCGTACCTCTATTGTCCATCTGCATAGGTGTCATGAAGTTTGCCACTTCTGTCTTAAGAAGCGTGAAGTTGGCTTTGGAGAAATTTTCCTATGGTGGTTTCCCTAATGGGGGGTGGGGGTGGGATTTGGATGTCTAGGGTGATTAGCTTGTGGTTGGATCTGACCAACAAGGAATTGACCTCTGGTGTGGAACACTGGTTGCCCATGTTGATAATGACCAGGTCTAGGATATTGCTGCCCCTAGTGGGGGTGTGAATAAGTTGATCCAAGGCATTGTAATTTATGAATTCCAGAAACTGTTGAGCAAAAGAGTTGGTACATGAGTAGTTTTCCCAGTTAATGGTGGGGTAGTTGAAATCACCCATTATTGAGGTGTTAGGTTGTACCCTGATATTTTCCAGTTTATCAAGAAATGAGGAGTGGGAATCATGGGGCATGGTAGGGGATCTGTAGCAAGCTGCAATTTGGATTGCGGTCTTGCCCAGAGTTAGTTGCACTTGGATAATCTCAGATGCATTATGCTGAGCAACTATCCTGGAGGTGTGGATATCCTTAATGAATATGGACATGCCCCCACCTTTAGTGTTTCGGTCTAGGTTCGGTGGCCAAAAGGTGTGGTATGAATTATAGCCTGGTAATGCAGGGGTGCTTTCTGGAGCCTTGAATCAGGTCTTTGTCACTGTACAGATGTCAGTGTTCTCCATTTTAAGGACTGCCTCGTGTGAGTGCATTTTGAGGTTTAGACGTCTAGCATTGAGTAGCATTACCCTCAGATTTTGTTTGCTTGTACCTGTGATGGTGGTGAATTTGCCATTTGAACCTTGCCTAAAAAAGGCACTATAGGGGTGGAAAGAGCCTTAGCCAGCATCCGGAATCCCAAGGGCAACAAGGTGCAGGCCATTTCTGGTAAAGCATCATGGTCTGTTGATCATGTCATCCCAGGCAGATATATACTGGATCCCCTTAGAAAGACACCAGAAGCTTAGCCAATTGTTGAAGTCAGTCATTTTGTCCTTGTAGTGTGGTATCATTCTGGGTGATGGCAGGATGCTACTCAGGGCTAGGTTCATGCCTGCCTGGGCTACAAGATCGGAGAGCTCCTCCATGTCTCTTTTCATGTAGTCCAGGGAGGTACGTCTCAGGTCATTTTCACCAACATAGATAATGACAGAGTCATATTTGTAGTCGTTGTGGAGTGACCAGAGTGCATGCATTATGTGGTGGATCCTGGCACCTGACAGGCAACTGACAGTAACTTTCTCCTTGTTTAGCCTGGTGAGTGGAACATCAGTGTGCCTGGCTATAGAGTCACCTATGACTAGAGTGTTGGGTACGTTGTTATGCCATATGGGCTGTGGTTGGGTGACACACTGAGTTTGTGGGTTATGTGTCATTTGGGTTGTGTTGGGAGGGGTGGAGGTTGTTTGTTTTTCTGCTTTGGACGTCTCTGTTGCTTGGGCAGATTTTTATTGAGAGCCTCCGTGAATGTAGGTGAGTGTTTTGTGTTTCTATGTGTGTGTTTTGGTGGTGTAGGTTTTGAGGGACTATGTGATGAGTGTGATGTGGTGGAAGTGTTTACCCTCTTCTCTTGACTGTCTAGTCCAGTCTTGGGTGAACAGAGCTTTGCTTCCAGTTTGGCTATATAAGTGCAACTCTCACAGGTTGTAGTGTTGGGTGGTAGGAGGAAAGGGTTGTCTGTGTACATGAGGCAATTGCTGCATTGCCACAAGATGCCCAGATCCATCAGGTAGACAGGAGAAAACACCAAGAGATGACCCATAGACATGCCTGGATAGGTGCTTATTTATTAAGTACTAAAAACTGTTTTCTTCTAGACAAGTGAGAAAGTTGAGTGCTGTAGTAATTTGTAGCTTATTTAGTGTTTACAATGAGTTCTGAACAAGTGCTGAGCTGAAAGAAACAGATTTGAGTGCTAAAACTAAAAAACTGGCTAGTTCTAAGGGAAAATTTGAAGAGCAGACTTTATGGCGCCAAGGATATTTTAATCCTAGCTAAGCGGAGATGCATAAAGCGTATTTTTTTTTTAATATAAAAGTAGCAAATCAGCAAACTGATTAAAACAAATTATCCAATTAACCAATAAAAATCTAAAAACTGAGACCCGTTTCAGCAGTCTTTGATCAGACAAGTTCTAACAGCACACTCCTGCCACTAGGGTGCAGGGGAACCTTCTCCAGAAAAAGATGGCCTGGATTAGTGCTTAAGTTATACAAACAAAGCTAGATTCAGTAGGTATGAATCTAGTCTTGTGCTACAGCAAACAAGACGTACCAATTTTAGAAAGAAACAGTTCAAATAAGCAGGCACAATAAACCTTTAACAAGAAACTCCCAGCTCAGAAGGGCAGGATTTACCCTCTCCTCCCAAAAGAGTGCAGACCACAACTTCTTTAATGTAAAATAACTGGCCCTAATCCCAAGTGCTTAAACCAGAACTAATACACTTTTAGAATAACATACACTAAGCCTTCAATCAGCAACTCCCAACATAGAAGGATGTAAGCTACCTGTTCGGCAATAACAGTGAAGACCACAAACCTTCTTAATGTAAAATAACTGGTCTGAAGCCCAAGTGTTTAAACTAAAGGTTAGAATAACAGTTACAATTTAATCAGGCCACTAACAAGCAGTAATAAATGCAGCAGAATAAATGCAACTAAGTACCCATAAGAACAGGCAGCAAAAGCAAAATGAAGCAACAAAGTAGGAAGAAACACAAATACAGCAAAAGCAGATGAACAAAGTGCAAACTTTTTTTATAACAATAGAAAACGAGCAAACTGATTTAAACAAATTACCCAATTAACCAGTAAAAAAGCTCAAACTGAGCCCTGTTCCAGGAGTCTTCAATCAGACAAGTTCTAACTGCACACTCCTGCCACTAGGGTGCAGGGGAACCTTCTTCCTAAAAAGATGACCTGGATTAGTGCTCAAGTTATACAAACAAAGCTAGATTCAGCAGTCCAGAATATAGTCTATGCTACTGCAAAGAAGGTGCACCAATTTCAGAAAGAAACAGTTCAAATAAGCAGGCACAATAAACCTTTAACCAGAAATTCCTAGCTCAGAAGGGCAGAATTTAGCCTTTCCTCCCACAAGAGTGCAGACCACAAACCTTCTTAGTGTAAAATAACTGGGCTGACGCCCAAGTGCTTAAATCAGAACTAATACACTTTTAGAATAACAGACACTACTGCGGTGGTGGTGCTGCGGTAGCGTTGTCACCTCACAGTGGGATGTTGTCCTGTTCGATTCTCAGCTAAAGCGTCTTCTGTGTGGAGACATACATGAATGAGCATATCTTCGTTGAAGGTTGTGAGTCAGAGCTGGCAACTCAGTACGTAAAAATCTACTGCCAATCATTAGCGGACCGGAGTTCTGCTGTGGCGACCCCTAACCGAGAAAAGCCGAAAGATACAACAAGAATAACAGACACTGAGCCTTCAATCAGCAATTCTCAACTTAGAAGGATGTAAGCTACCTGTCCTGGCACAACAGTAAAGACCACAAACCTTCTTAATGTAAATCAAATGGTCTGAAGCCCAAGTGCTTAAACCAACAGGCTTAAAATAACAGTTACAATTTAATCAGGCTACTACCAAGCAGTAATAAATGCAGCAGAATAAATACAACTGAGTACTTTTAAGAAGAGGCAAAAGCAAAATAAGGTAATAAAGTAGTAAGAAACACAAATACAGTAAAAGCAGATGAATAAAGTGCAATGTTTTATATATATATATATATATATATATATATATATATATATATATATATATACACATATGTATATATACATACATGTATATTTATATAGAAGGGGGGAGTCAGAGGTAACCCAGACTTTTTTCATCAGATGTGAACAATACTCACCCAGCAGGTGAGACAGTTTCCACCACCATCATTACTCCCACTAATTTAAGATTAGTATATGGACAGAAAGCTATTAAATACAAGCTAATCAAATGTCAGAAATAAAAACATCTATTATACGGGTCATAGCATTCACACAGAATTGCATAGTACATTATAAAAGTGGATGTAATCATTTAATTTATTAGAAGGCTTTATTATATTCATCTTAAGTAATTCATACTGGCAATATTAGGTGTAGGGACTGCAAATTAGAGGAGATAAAAGCTTCTAAAAGGATATTGAATATCTGGCTATTAATTATGCATTTTGAATTTTGTGTAACTGCTAAACCATCTACAAAGTCAGAAACAAATAGATAACAGTTACATGCAGATTGTGGCTGTTATGGTCAGGTTGCTGATAGTCATTGTTTTGCTATGCCACTTTTGTTTCTATATCTTTATGCAATAATATGTATTTAATAATCAAGCTGTATTTCTCATTGTTTTTTTCAAGTAGAATGCTTCATTATCCAGTTTTAAAAGCTTGTAGCTGGTAGCTTATTATTTTATAGAGGGTAATTTCACAATCTACCATAGGTTAATAGAAAAGGTGTCTCATTCATAAATGTGTACAGGGATCATAATCTTGGTATGCCACAGTGCTCTGCTTCATATCAGTTTATTACACTAAAAGTAGGAAGGGGTAGTGGCACTTAAAATGTATTAACCCCTTCTGAAAAACAGTGTGTGTGTGTGTGTGTGTGTGTGTGTGTGTGTGTGTGTGTGTGTGTGTGTGTGTGTGAGAGAGAGAGAGAGAGAGAGAGAATTCAAAGTAGTTTTAACCAAGATACAGTTGTAATTTGTGAGACAACACTGAAAGGTACTGGGCTTAGGGTGAGGTTGACTGAATTCTTGGCAACAGTATTTGTAAATATGCTGTATAGCTGTACAGTATGAAACTGTTTTGGCTGTGGTTGGTGTTTGTCACAGACCAATTCAGGAGAGCTCATCTGTCATTTGGTATTAAGGGGTAACTGTCTCACATTTATTGTGCTATTAAATAGTGATATCCCTCGCAAATTAACTTGTGACATCTGTGGTATTTTGTAATTAGGACTTCTATAGCCTAAAAAGCATAATTTCCAACAATAGGTACATGTAGCATTGCAACCACAATGTAACTATAATGGAATACACTGTATATCAGTCATTTTATTTTTCAGGGACACTAAGCCAAGAACCAGGCAAAATAAGTTCTGGGGAGTATGGAAATGTTTCACTGGCACAGCTGACCAAAGGGTGTAAACCAAAGTTAATTCAACATGTTGACCTCAAAGAGGTGGTAGTCACATTATGTGAAGTTGACATGCAGTCAAATGAATCTGGAGGCAGCCTGCTAGTGGCTATATGGTCAGAGCATGCATCAGAAAAATGATTCAGTACATCCCATGATAATTTTGCATTTCAAGTCTGAACTTTGGAACTTGAAGCTGGAGCTGGAAATATGATTTCTTAAAGCAGCTGAGAGAAAGAAATAGGTTGTGATGAGAGCAGAGAGAGTGTGCAACTACAAAGGGGAGAGAGTGACAGCACAGAAAAGAATTCATCAAATACATGCAAGTTTAAAAACCTAGCCATGTCTGCTAAGGTCAGTACTAAATTGTTTCTGTGGTACAGTGAGGAATTGGCTTTGATAGTCTCATTCTAATATTTGAATATGTGCATAATCAGTGGTAAATAGACTAGGGAGCAATGCGTGTTTTATAACTCCTCTGATCAGATGTAAGACATTGTGTGCTCTTACTAGAATAAATGACTATCCGCAAAAGTCATTGTTTGCTTGAAAAAGGGAAAAGCTGGAGAACATAGCAGAAAATAACAGTGGACTGTGTTAGGTTTTTCATTAAAGATTTAAGGACTTACATTAGCAGGTGACTGAGTGGATGTCAAATTGCTACTTGTGAAATTGAGGTAGCCTTGAATACTTTACCTGAAGATAGGATAATCTGTTTGATATACTAGGTGGTAGGTTGGGCATGTAATGGTACTGTTATGTATCCTGGTGGGGCAAGTATGCAAGAGAGATTTCACTAGCATTGCACATGAGTATAAGCAAACTCAGATTGTGCAACATAAATTATCACGGTAGGTTCCACATCAATAAGGGAGACACTACTGGCTTGAATCATGTCAAGATCTTGAAGTTAGATGTTTTCAATGTAACCAAGTAGGGTATGCAGAGTCCCAATGTCCACAGTGGCACACTGTGAAAAGGGCATGTGAGGCAACTTACAAAGATTGCACCACTATAGAGGTGATCCACTTTTAATCAGCAGCTATTTCAAAGAACCAAAAGGGACTGTATCCTGAAGGAAAATAAAACAAACAATTGCTTTGATTAACACCAAATCAGACATAACTGTTGAAAAACATACAGTTGTTAAAAGGAAGCACTACTTGCCTGGGCAGTCCAGTGTAGTTAACGCTATGGAAGGGAAAACAAGTCAAAGGTCTTGGGTTGGGCATGGTGCAGTGGAACAAGAATGTGTCAGTGTTTCATGATATCTCAGTAGATGGGTAATAGGTAAGTGTTTTTTGATGATGCAGCATTTTGTGTATATTCATCCAGGTTTGACAACAAGCATGGGGAGGGGGGAGAAGAGGGAGCAGTAAGGAGAGGCTCAGTCACATACATCTCCAGCAGAGGATCATAAAGTAGATACTTCAGGGTGAGAGGAAAAAGCAACAGCAAACCTGTCAGAAGTAACTTTATTGCCTTTGAAAGGGTAACTGGAAAGGATATTAAAGAGAATGTTGAAAGAGGCACACCCTTTGGATCCCCTCTTACAAGACTTCAAGGAGGTGGAAAGCTTATGGACTATGAAATGGTTTAGTTCATAGAAGCTGGACACCTGAGGTGAGGCAAGAGGGAGAACTGCTACAGCAACTGGTAGTCTTAAGAGCCTACCATCTAGCCGTAAGCAGTTTCAGACTAGATTTCCAGGAAGAATATAGGAACTACATTCTATCATATTAACATTATGGAACCCTACCATACTAGACAGACACTGGAACTAAGTATCTGAAGTAGGGTCATGAGGAATCAGGGAATGATATTGGCACAGACCTTGTCAATAAGGCTTGGTCTGACAGCTGACTGGGTTAGGTAAGGTAGTGTTCATAGGTTCATTGGTTCATAGGACAATGCTACGTTATTGGCCTGGAGGCCCTTATAAGCCTAGCCAAGAATTTCACCCATGTTCCCACAAAGTCAGCACCTGTTTTCCCTGTCCAGCAGGGACATAGGTGGAATCTCAGGGGGTATATTTTCTGTTTCCCATCCAGTTGTCCGGGTTCCTCTTAAAAAGGGCTAGTGAGGTACTCTGCTTGATATGGATATGGTGTCTATTCCACAGATGGGGGACTTGGGATATAAATCTATCCTGCCAACAAGTTCAATTAATGTCACAGACCAGGTTGAGGCCTTGAATGTGGGTCATGTGAGAGGAGTTTGACTTATGGATATGCAGCAACTCCATCAAGGCTGAGTCGAAGATGGCCTTGTATGCCAGACACAGGTCACCTCTGAGCAGTCTGTACAAGACTGAGTAGAGGGACAGGGCTTTTAGCCTATCTGTAGAGGATAGGTGTTTGAGACCCTGGATTTTCCTGGTCAGGAACCTCTGTGGTCTGTCCATCTACTGCATGTGATTGGCAAGGTACATGCTGAAGGGGGCATTGTTTTCGATAATGGGTCTGATAAAGGAGGAGTACAGGGATGTTATGACCTCCTTGTTCCTCTATGAAATACCCTTACTTATGAGGTGGGCTATGTAGAAAGCCTTCCATACAATGGCGGAAACCTGGGTGCCCAAGTCCCTCATGACTGATTGCATGCTTAGTACATTGTTATTAATGTGATAATTAGTGGGGATGCCATTTTTCCCAAATGGGGATTATGATGCACTTCTTGGCATTCGATTTGAGGCTATGCTTCTGGCAACAGTCATCAGTTTGGGTAAGGCCCTCTTGGAGGCTGTTTACATTACTAGGAGAATTTATGACAGTGCCCAGCTTGAGACGGTTATCTCCTACTCAGGTTCTAGAAATTAGAGGAGTACAACAGGAGTTTTAGGAAACTTGTGAAACACCATATGTTAAAGGAACACAACAGCTAACTAAACAGGCTTCTTACAGGAATAAGGTGCCTGAATGTGTTAAGCAAATAATTGTGGAGGAACTGCAGGAGATGTTGAATTTGGTGGTAAAATCAGGGAGCCAGCAGTCTTGGGCCTCACTAAAAATGCAGATACCAAAGAAATATAGCAGCAACAGCTTATAGACAACAGGAGGCTAAACATTTACAGAGAGCAAATTAGACAATCATGACTGTGAAGTCTTAGTGCAGTTGACTGGGGATAAGTGACTAACTACTACTAGCCTGACTAAAGATTACCATTTAAGGACCCTTGACTCCAGTGTAAAGTAGAGATCAGCCTCTTCTACTTCTTAGGTTATATAAAGTTACCAAAATACTCTTTGGTATGAAAACCTCAGCAGCTTTCCAGAAACTGGTATATTATATTATATTATATTATATTATATATATATATATATATATATATATATATATATATATATATATATATATATATATATATATATTATTATTATATTATATACTATAGTATATATCATATTATATATTATATTATATATATCATATTATATTATATTATATTATATTTATTATGTTATGTTAGACTATATTATATTATATTATATTATATTATATTATATTTTATTATATTATATTATATCATGGCAAGAGGTAGAGACTATGCACTTGCTGATATAGATGATATTACAATCTACAGTCAGTTATGGTACCAGCATGCTCAGTATGGTAAGATGGTGCTGAGCAGAATAAACCAGGAAGGGTTAAGTTTTCATAACAAATAAATGTTGGCGAAATATCGCACAAGTGTCATATTTTGGTCATTAGGTAAGTGGTAGTAAAATCCAGCCAAACCCTACCAAGCTGGACACTATTCAGGAAAGGTCAATTTCTACTACCAAAAAAAATGATGGCATTCCATGACAGTGTGAGTATTGTAAAATTTGACCCTCAATATAGTACAACATCCACTCCTCTTATAGATATGACCCAAAGGAACAGATAATATATGGTTATTTGGACCAAGGCTTCTCAGCAGATATTTCAAAAGCTCGATGATGCCTTGGGAGAACCTCACACACTTGATTGTAATCAAGAATTTGTTGGTCAGTTGGCTGCTTTAAACCACAGCCTAGGGCTGTACTTGGAAAAGCTACTTCAGAGCATCCAGTAAGGGGTCATGCACATTTGTGGAAAAGGGATGATAGGAAAATGTAGTTATTACTGAAGAGTGAAAATATAAGATGCTGAAGGCGGGATCTAGGGGATATCCCTATGTTTAGGGTATGCTGATTGAGGAAGGAGTTAGTGGAATTAACCTAAAATGTTCTACTTTGAAGATAACATAGAAACCATTGCATTTCTCTGACCCCTAAGTTAGATTGCTGATTTACTGAAAAAGAATACATGATTCAAATTTCAGAGAACTGGTCTCCTACTAGCTTGGGCTCATTCATGTTATTATATATGGTGCTGGTTGCAATATATAAGGCAGTCATAATACCAAAGAGTTGTTAAACCAATGTTGTTAATCACAGTGAAGGTTGTGTTTATCTATTTATGGGTTAAAAAGTCACTTTTAAATTAGGTTTTGAATTCTTTTTATTAGGATTCATAAACTGTCGAGTAGCCTAAAATGTTTACATTCTTTTGGGTAAAGGTTCTTAGGAAGAGGAATATGATGGCATGATTAAATGGAGGAGGAAATACCCTACTGAGTAAAGGGAGAGATCCTAAATATGAGTGAAAGACTTAGCCATCTGGGAAGAACCATGCTAAGAAAGGAAGGATGCAGCTTTGAAGTTGAGCAATTTTTTTTGTCTTTGTTTTTGCTTTTTATTTTGTTGACTCGTAATTGTCTGAAATGGAATGCTGGACTGCAGTTAGACAAGACACAGAGCTGAAACACCTGAAGTTGCAACTCCAGAACTGTATTTATAGCAAAGAGAGTGGTTAGCAGACATGGGAAATTCATGATTATGCCATGGATAGTTAAGTGTTTGTAGTTATTGGCAAAGTTTTGGCTGCTCTTTGCTGAATTTGTAGAGGATGATTTTGATGAACCTATAGCACTACCGGTTAGAAGTTCTAGCTCATCCCAAAATTGTTTAGGAGTTGTAGAGAGTGTCTCTTTTGTTTTTCCTGAGAAAATAGAACATTACCAAACTGGTTGCAATTCTGTTTTTATTTCTTAGATCCAGATACATGTCAGTTGAGTGCTCATTTGAGGGATGATACTACCACAACCTTCAGGCTTTGTCCCTTGATTTGAACAATTTTTCTTTTCTGATCCGAGGTTAGCCAAAGGCATGATTGGCCCTAAGTCTTCATCATTGTTATTGTAATCAGTCCACTTTTTCCTATTTTTCTACATGGGTCAGGGTGTCATCTGCAACTGTAGCTACTTGGGCTTCTGCTCTGATGTCCTTATTTCTTAGTTTATCCCACAGTTGCATGTTGCCACTCTCAAGCACTAGCTTCCTCAACTGCCCTGCATTTACTGTGCAAGTTTGTATACTATATAGTGGTACTGGTCACACCAATGTTTTGTACTCCTTACTTTTCAGCTTCTTTTACATTTTTCTGTCATACACTAGCACTGAAACTCTGTGCCAGTTGGCTGCAGCTCCTCTGAATTTAGCTTTGACCTCCTTATTCAGACTTCCCTTCTTGTCAACCGCCCCTCCCAAATACTTGAAGCTGTTAACCTGTTCTGCTATTTTTCATTCTATCTTAATTCTCATCTTCTTCTGATTTCCCCCATTTGCTGCCATTACAACTGTCTTATCTACACTCAGTTTCATCCCATGCGCCTTCAGTTTTGCATTCCATTCTCCTATCATTTGCTAAAGTTCTTGCTCAGAGTCTGCCAGTAATGTTTCATCATCTCCACACAGCAACTTTGTTGATCTGTCCCCTTCGATTTGTTTGCTAATGTAGTCCATCACCTGTATAAACAGCAGTGGGCTCAAAGCTCACTTCCAATGCACAACTACTCCTATTGGGCCCTCTGTGAGTCTGAACACTGTTCATACGTGAGCCATTGCATCCTTGAACATAGCCTGCACTAATTCTACCAATGTTTCTGAGACTTTCAACTACCTCAGGACTGCCCAAATCAGCTTTTTTGGAACACTGTCACATGCTTTCTCCAAGTCTAGGAATGCCCAGTTGGACTCTTTCATCATCTCTAACTTCTATCAACTATCAGTCTTACTGCAAACTTTGGGTCAGTTTTGCTACATTCTGACCTGAATATGAACTGCTCATCTCCCATCTTACTTTCTGTTTCTTTGCATTGTTGTTTATCAGTGACCCTCTCCAGAATCTACATGCAGTGTGACGTGAGTTTGATACCTCTAAACTGCCCACAGCTGTGAATGTCCCCTTTGTTATTGAACACTGGCACTAGTATGCTTATTCCCAAGTCATCTGGGTTATGCATTTATCTCCACACTGCTATGAGCACCCTCAGGAGCCATTTCTCCCCTATATCACCCTGCATCTTTATCATATCTGCTGTGACCTCATCATCTAAGCCTGCTGCTTTCCATGACTTAATTTTCCTTAGTGCTGTTTTTACTTCTTAGAGTTTGGGCTCCTGCCTCTCCTTTCAGTGTATACTGTGTCTGGGATGGTACAGCTTCAGTGGAGTTTTTTTTTTAATCAGAAGCTGCTGGAAGTATCCCTTCCATCTACCTTTGATGTCTTGTGGAATGGTGAGCAAGTTGTTGCTGGCAACTCTTATGAAGGTTGCCTATCTGCTTTATCTTTCTGTCTTTGCCTGATAGAATTTCTTAGTGCCATGTACTGAATAACTTTCCAGAAGCTGACAGAGTGCCTCTGATGTCTTATTCTTTGTTATTGCAAATTCTCTGTAAACCTCTTTGTTAGCCAACCAGTATTCCTTCATAGTGGGGTTCATCTTTTCTGCCCCCCCCCCTTTTCCTACACTCCTTTTTTCTTTTGATTATTTCCAGGACTTCTGAGTTCCATCACCAGATTTCCTTATGTACCTTATTTCCTTACCTGGCTCAGCTGCGTATCTGTTCTTTAATCTTCACACATGTTGTTTTGAGGCGCTGCCATTCTTCTTCAACTCCACCTATTTCATCTCCTACCACAGGTGCTAGATTCCTGAGTAATTCCTTGAACTTCTGTGCTTTCTCTTGAGTCGACTTACAGGTCATTTGGCTGGTCTCTGTTGGCCTTAGATCCTTCTCTGACCACATCTTGCAGTTGATTGTTGTGACTAGTGCTTTATGCTGTGGGCAGACTGTTTCACTGGGGATGGCTTTGCAATAACTGATTCTACTCCAGTGTCCTAGTCACTCTTCTTTTTTCCTGTTGCCTCACACATGTGAACCCAAGCAGTGGTCATACTCTGTTCTGTCTGCCTGTCCTGATATGTGTATTCAGCTCCACTGTTATCATCACCATCTTATGTTGTCCTGCTTTATCTAGCAGATCCTCCAATTACTTTCTGAATGCATGAATGGTGCCCTGTACATCTGATTGCCATGTGTCTGTCAATTATTCTGATGGCATCCCTCATTGTCTTCTGAAGCCTCTCCCTCACCACATTTCCCACACCGTTTCTAATCCGTCCTTCTCCTGAGCAGCAAATTCTGAATCCCAAGCCAAGTGGCTTTGCTGAAGTACATTTCTATCTTTTCTGCTGGATACATAGGATGTCCATTCTCTTCCTTAACACCGTATCTACTTCCAAGCAGCATGCATTCAGTGAAGATACACTGACTGTAGTAATTCATCACCTTCTCTCTACTAAATGGAAGACTGCATCCTGTACTGTGTTAAATTTATCTAAAAGTTAGCACAGGTCTGTGGTTTGCAAATAACCATTAAATAGTTGTTGTTTTGATTCTGTGATTGGCCAATAGGTTATAACATGCGAGGGCTTTTTTTTTATTTGAAGAAACTATTTGAGTGTACAAAAAAGTGATCACTTCAATTATAAGGAAGGTTAGTTATCTGTAAACAATTAGTGACAATGAGGTAAAGAGTTGAATTATTCCCTTTTAGTAGTCTTGGTTTTATTCATTGTCATAACTACTTGTTCTATGTTATGGCATAGGAGCCTTTTCTGAAAGGGTGGGATACTATGAAACATGCATTTATGTTACAGATGAAGAAAATGATTGCATTGCTTGGCATTTCTGCAGGAAAATCTAGAAGTGTTTTTTGAAGGTTGCATATTGAGGAGGATGGAGGAATATAGGCTATACATAAATGTAAGCTGGAAAATTGTGCTAATGACAGATCTAGTTGGGGCTTTTCTCATTGTTATTTTTAGCCTTTGTTGCATTTTTCATGTTTGACAAAAGGGTACTACTAAGTAGGAGCACAAAGCCTCCTCCTTGTCTTTCACCGGGGCAATTATCATAGAATATATTGTAGTGAAACTGACTGTATTTGCCTAGCCCATTCTAGGCAAGCCCATCTTTCTTTTATACTAGCTAGTTTTAGATATTTTTTACTGTGCAGGATTGGGCTTCAGATTAGGTTTTGTGTCACCTGAGAGTTCTGTATTTGAGAGGCTGATGTCACTTGAAGATGTTTGTCGTTAAGGGGGTCTGGGCTAGGTTGAATGTTACCCACAAAAAGTATTTTCATGAGGAGAGATATCTTAAGTAAGGTATGAAGAGCAAGGTAGTTTTGTATAATGTACGGATGTATTACTGCAGAAGCAGAGTTTATAAATGCAGTGAGAGATGGTAAGAGAAGGAAAAGTTATGCAGTTTGAGTAAGTAAAGAAGACTGATAAAAGTTACAGTCAACTGAACAATCCTCAAAGCTGCTCCACAATGCAAGAGGAAGAATAAAAGAGAAATACAGAGATGTGAGAAGTAACAGGTATAAGAAGAAGAGAACCAAGTGCAAAGTCTCCTACATTTTGTGTATATAAGAAGAAAAGGAAAAAGAAAATATGGAAAGATGGCAATTCTGCAACCGAGTGAGAATGTGGAGATTATGGAAATCAGCTTGGTTGTCACCAAAAGTGACCTATAATGAAATAGTTTAGATTCCTTTCTAGTCCTGCTGTCACTGAAGTGAAAACAGAATCTGTGGTGTGCTGAAGAGTGCTCAAGGATTAAAGAGAGATGTGAGAGGTAGTTGGTATATGGAGATATGGAAAATATATGCCATCAAATCTGAAAAACAAAATTATGGAGTGAAAGACAGGAGGTTGTGTTTCATGTTTTCCTTGCTGCCACCAAAGATAAATTTGTAATTGCGGAAGTAAGATAAAATAGATGAGACTTGGAAGAATGGGAAGTGGAATAGGGAAAAGCAGTGGGAGTCTGATAAAACAGGCTGAAATTAGATGGATGGGTTGCTTCCAAAGCTGGGTGTGCAAAGAAATACCCTTAAGCTTTACTTCCTCCAAAACTAAAGATGCATTTTTTGTCTGAGGTGAGAGCAAAATTAGCTGAAAAGAAAGAGTAGTAGGTCTGCTAAGCTACCACCTCAGCAACCTCTGCATTTCAGATTACGATTCATTTTCTGTCTGAAAATTGCTAAAGCTGGAAAAGGAAAGGAAATTATAATTACATCCAGTCTATAGGCATAATTACTGGAAACCAAAATATTTGGAACGTTGTTTCCTTCTACTGGGTACAATGAGAGGTGGTTAAGGAGATGTAGGATGTGGTGGTGGACTTTGAATATGGAGAATGTGTAGTCTGAGGAAAAGTATGCAAGGTTGTAAAAAGCATAATTTATTATCAAGGAAGGGTATAGAGAAAGAAGGACTGGTTTACCAAGAACTAATAGTGGCTTGTTAACTATAAATTAAATGCTGAGGGGGAATCCATGGAAACAGAAGCAGGGTGGAAGGCAAAGTGAAGCCATGCTCATCTGGTACAGTAACTAATCATCTCTATAAAAACAATCTATAACCAAGGTTTATCATTCACAATTTCAACTACATTATGCAAAGAAGACCTGCAGTTTGGGAGGCTTAAACAAAGGAAAGACAAATGAGGGCAGGGCTGACAGAATAAGAAAGAGTGCGCCAAGAGCCTTATTTTAGCTGCAGGCTAAGTGTTTGAGTTTCCTGAACTGAGACATATTTGAAGGTAAACCCCTTTTTCTCCTTAAGGTAAAGTCTACTGCTCAGGAGTTAGTTTAGCTAAATAAAATAAAACAACAGTATTTTTCCAGCAGGAACCACCACCCCAAAAACATAAATCTGTGATCTATGTTGAATATATATCCAAGGGGGTCTACTTCATTTGCCCTAACTTCCAATTGATTGACACCATTTGCCCGAGACCAAATGAGTGAAATTTCATTTGACCGACACTTCATTTGACTGACAAGTATTATTGGCAAGTAAATGGAATATGTCCCCTTCCCCACTGTAGTGCGACCCTGGAGTTAGAATATATAGTTAGGGGGGTGTGGGGGGCACAGCCCCCCACAATGGGGGGTGTGGGGGGAAGCCCCCCCCCCACTTAATTTCATATTATATTGTTTAGTTTTGCTTTCATATTGCTCAGTAAAACAAAAGTAAGTGGAGAGCTTCACCCCCACACCCCCATTGTGGGGGGCTGTGCCTCCCCCACCCCCCTAACTATATATTCTAACTCCAGGGTCGCACTATAGTGGGAAAGGGGACATATTCCATTTACTTGTCAATAATACTTGTCAGTCAAATGAAGTGTCAGTCAAATGAAATTTCAGTCAAATGGGGTCAGGCAAATGGGTGTCAGTCAATTGGAAGTTAGAGCAAATGAAGTAGACCCATCCAAGGCCATTAGGACAAGTTAGCATTTAAGCAACCAAAATATTCTGAGCAGCTCATTACAAGGTAAGAAAATAGGTTGGTGGCAGAACAGGATCATCTTTTCACGAGAGAGACCTTATTATAGGGTAGGGGGTGTTCAACTGATATTGTGTGAATACATTTGTTCAGTGAAGGCTTCAATCTTTACTAAAAATCTTTACTAAAATATATATATATAGATTTGTTAGCTAATAGCCTCTCCTAATATGTCAAACTCTAAACATTAGCGGATATTAACTAAATGCTATCAAATTTTAACTTAACAGTGGCTATTTAGTGCGATTTCTTACAAGTATGTTGTAACTGCAGTACAAAATGCCACACTCTTACAGAAATATTCTGTTAAGTAACCTTGTTGTCTTAATCATCTCAGCAAAGATTTCACATCAACAGTACAAATTATTATTAAATATTACTTTAATTGAAGTATATAAGATTCCACAAACTGCATTAGTAGTTGGAATTCATTGCAGGCAGACAGCTGTGAAAACAGTGGAATAGGCAACATAGTTAGATTTGTTGCGTCTTTCTCAACACATTAAGCACCACTGTAAACATTTTAGCCTGAAACATAATTAGACTGTAGGCTGTAAATCAAATTCACATATTCTTGTATATTAAAATGGCTGTTTTTGTTACTAGACCTAGTGCCAGATTCAATAAAGCCTACATTAAGTGTACACTGGGTGAGCAGACAAAACAGACATATGATAATAATTTTATTGAATACATATTGTGTACACTTAGTGCAGGCTTTACTGAATCCTAGTGTACACAGACAACAGTTACACAATTCACTGTCTTGATACAAACATACGTAAAACTATGAGGTGCATTAGGTGATGTTTAAAAGCAAAAGTAGTACACTCAAACCTTCATAATAAAATAGTGGTGCAGCCATATGTCAGTACCCAGTTATTACAACTGCTTAGTTATCCATTCAGTTGTTGAAGTATTCCTACAACATACCCCTTTATTTCAAAGACAGACATACACAAATTCAGTGGATGCTTATCAAATGCAATACAGAGGTAATGGTATTGCAAATTAATTTTCTTCATTTAATAGCACAAATATACACAAGAACAACGATACTTTGTATGGCTAAGCATGCATCAGGTGAACATGCAGGTCATTACAAATGAGTTAGAACAGTTATTCCCCAAATATGCCAATATTGCACAAAATAAGTGGGTAGAAACAATTAACTAAATTGCTGTAAAAACATGCAATATGTAAGCCCACTTAGGTGGGTAAAGTTTGTGGTTCAAGTGACAGTTAAACTGAATAAAATGAAACAACAGTGTTCTTCCATCAGGAGCGGAAAACATAGATATGTGATCAGTTTTAATTACATGTTCAAGCCAGACAGGTGATGTTAAGCTTTAAGGCTTACCTGATAAGCAGACAAACAATTCTGAGCACCTTATGAAAGATAAAAAAAAAAAACACCATGAAGGCTGCAGAACATGGAAAACTTTTCAGGAGGGTGAACTTATTAGCTTATAGGTGAAGGTGAACAGATATCCAGTGAATATGATTGTTCAGTGATGGCCGCATAATCCTAATAAGAGGCCAAAATGTTCTGGGCAGCATATAGCAGACTGTAAAAAGAGGGTCTCTGCAGAACAGGAAAAGCCTTTTAGGAGGGTTACCTTATTAACTGGCAGGGGCAGTCAACCAATCTCTTTTGACTGTGTTTCTTCAACAATATCTGTGAATTCCCTGAGTAGCCACAATCCTGTAGAGAGGAGATGAAATTTTGAAGCTGGACCTGCCACATGAGTAAGCATATCATCAGTTGGTTAGTTACTATTCTCTTGGGTATATTCTTCCCTTCTTTCACAGATAAAAATATTGTCTTTATGTGATCTTCTACTCAGTGAGAGTAACTGATTCACGGATCTCATTTACCCCACCTACATAAGGTAGCTTCATGGACATAGTATTATATGTATTGGGAGCAGACAGCTGAGATTTATATTTACTAAAATGCTTCTCTAAGACAATTTATCTGTGAGTTTTCTAACTTTGTTTTGAAGATCACAAGATGTAATTAGATCAGATAGTACATGCACAGCTACAGCAGCTAAAGGCGGTTTTGTTTTAGAGGAGGTAGAACTATCAAGCTCACTCTAGATGATTATAGCACAAAACTACTGAAACTTTCTTGTTTGTCAGTTATTTGTGTCCTTCTTTTTGAGCATTAACAAGCCATGATTCCTGAGCTTGCTTTGAAGTCATTTGCTTCATTGCAGAATTCACATTTGAGGAATATATTTTTGACCTCTGTGGGCTCATGTTTTCACTTTTCTGGATTTCAGTACAGGTGGTTGCCCTCTTGTTTTTGACAATCTTAGTTAAAAGGCTATTTTACTGTCCTCACTTGCCTGAGAAGAATACTTATACAAGAAAAAAAAAAAAAACAGGTTGTCTGATGATAGCTTCTGGCATATATCAGCTTCTTCCAGAAACATGGCTTGAATATCGCCTCCAACAACAATGATGCCCTAGCACAGACTCTAAATATGTTTCAAATAGAAACTGCTTCTCTCTTGCCAGAATAATCAGATTCAACACTCACAACACAGAAATTGAACCGTTAAGTATAAAATCAGAGCTCTTGAATCTTGATACTTAAAACTAAGCTGCATGTTTTCAAGTTCTAACTCAAACACCATTTCTATAATTTTTGCTTATCCCTAATACAAAATGAAAATTAACATTTAATGTTTTTCAAAATACAGACACATTATTTAAACTTATTTTAAAAGTATGTAATGTTGTCTATTCATATATGTACTTTATGCCATGTTAATGGCATTTAGAAATTAAACAAACTGACAAAAATATACTTGCAGTGAGGCTCTAAGTGGAGATGTAGATGTAGCTATACCACCTCCATCTTGTTGACTCCAATAACGTTTCATATATTCAGTCCATAATGGTTAACACTTAGAGTGATGTGTATGCCTTTTTTAAATGTGAGGTTGGATATGTGGGGAAGAAGTAAAATATAATGATTTAAATGCAAAATAAATTTAAATTTTATAGCTATAATCATGTAATAGGTCATTTCTTTTTCCTTCTCAGTCCATTTACAGGAATATAGCCATATGGCCACATGTAACAAACTGAGCATGTCATACATATCCACTTGTCTATTTCAGGTGGTAGTTCTCCTTTGCCTCCTGTCCATACTTCCCAACCTCTTAGAGCAAGAAATCTGGACAAAGCCACAAATAATGGGGGGATAAAGGCCTAAAAATAGGGATACATTTTAAATATTGCTATTTACAAACTTAGAAAGTTGATAGAATAACAAGTTTTACATTAGCATGAATTTTCTGAACAATATTAAGTCTGAAACTCAAATGTATGCCATTATTTTCTGATTTCGGTCCTCAATGGTTTGCTGGTGTTTTCCCAGAAAACACAATTTGATGAGAAACAGAACAAAAAATGAGGCAGAAATCTAGACATTGAGAGGTATGCTCATGTTACAGAACCTAGGGCCAGCACAAAGCTCCTTTGAGCTTGAATTGCACTCCCATCATCTCTGCTTCTCTCTTGCTAGAATAATCAGATTGCATATTATTGGCTGAACAGCCATGACCTTAAAAACGGCAATTTTCAGGAGTCAGTGGCTATTTTATTGCCTTTATGGTTGTGTACTGTGTGACACATATATCAGCACTCTCCTACTGTATGCTCCAAAACAGTAAAAGGGCTAGTAACAATGAAAAAGCACACCGGTGTTGCCCAAATAAAATCACCAACCTTTATTAAGAATAGTACTAACCTTCACTGACTAAGCGCTTTCACCCTGGTAGGGCATCTTCAGAGTCAGTCAGTCTACAAATTCAATGATACTTACAGTAATTCATTTTTACATTATGACAGTTGTCATCCCCATTATTTAAAAAGAACGCGGCCAATGGACAGATGATTAGGTTGTCATGTATTATTAGTGAGGACAGCAAATTTATTAACAAAATGGGGATGTTGAGGGATTTGTTTGTCCAAAGGGGTTACCCTTTGGACATGCTTATTATGCTTCAACATGATGTGACTAGAAGAAGGGTTACTGATTTTATCCCCATTTTGTATGACACACAAATGATAGTTGACAGCAACAAAGCAAGAATCACTAAACAAAACAACAAAAATGCCCCAACTGGAGTGGTTTTAAAGCATAATTTCCTAGCCATGGAAGTTAAAAACATTATTCAAAGGACATGGGAAGATATAGTCCCTACAGATCTACATGACACACTAGGTAAAACTCCTCTTTTATCAACAGTAGGGGTTTAAATATTAAGGAGTGCTTAGAGAGAACACCGATAACTTTTGGTCAAAGACCTGCTAAGATGGCTAAGTGTGGCAATTGCAAAGCATGTAAATACATCAATGATGGCCCCTATGTCTCTGTGGGGAATTTCAAGAGGACACTGAGGAGCCCAGGCTATTGCAACTGCAACACCAACATGGTAATGTATGTGGCCACCTGTCTTTCTTGTCCAGCATTTTATATAGGCATGACCACTAGAAAGTTGAGATACAGAATCCTAGAACATTATAGGGAAATTAAAAACAAAAAATCTACTAACTCACTATACAACCATATAAACAACTGTCCTAATTTTAGGAAATTTTTATTTTTTGTTATAGACAGGCTTTGTACCAGAGAGTTTGGGGGAGACTATAAAACTATTCTAGAGGTTAGGGAAAGCCTTTGGCAGATCCGATTAGTTGCCAGTAATGCCCATGGCATTAATGACACCATATCCCTAGCTTGTATATTAAAACACAAGGCAGCTTGTATTTAATATACTTGAACAATGATTTAATATTTTTTACAATTTTTTTATTTTTTTATTTTTTTGGTCATTATATGTAGGGATTATGTTTATTATTCATCATTTTTTAATGTTTCAATTTTCATTGTTATTTCATACACTCTAAATGTTATTCATCATTATTTTTATTAACAAATTCAAGCTTGAATAAGAAACATTAGGATTTGTACTATTTCATTATTGTTTACTATTGTGTACTGTGTAATGAAGGATTGATCTCTGAAGGTTAAAAAAGAAGTAGTTTAATGGACAACCATAGGGTTAATTATAAAAAGGGTGTGAGATGATGTACTCATTGTACCTAATTAGACTTGATTATACTGATGATTACAAGGTGTATATAAAGATTATCATTGAATTTGTAGACTGACTCTGAAGATGCCCTACCAGGGTGAATGCGCTTAGTCAGTGAAGCTCTGTACTATTCTTAATAAAGGTTGGTGATTTTATTTTGGCAACACCGGTGTGCTTTTTCATTGTTACTCTCCTACTGTATGTTTACCTCGAATATGCAGTGAGAGATGGCAAATCTTGATCATTCCAGTACTTATGATTTTTTCCCTTCTTATATCCAAAAAATGCTAGCTACAAAATGTTCCCAACATTTCCTTGTTTCTTGCATCACAGTTGCACTGGGACTGCATGCACACATTTACAACATCCTTAAAGAAAAAAAGAAAAATGAGTATTCATCATCCTGTCTACAAATTCATCATCCTGTCTACAAATTCGGTGGTCTGCTTCCATGTTCATAATTCAGAATTATGTAGCTATTACTGAATGAGCTTTAGAAGAGTTTACACAGACAACTCCATTTAAAATTTAAAATAAATATAATTTTTAAACATATTTTATATACTGAGGCACCGTATTACCTGCCTGCTTATTTAAAATTGTATTTATCAGCTGCTGCAAATCCTGGTCAGGAACAATAATGAAAAGGACTGTTGTCACAGTCCCATTCAATAAACACATCACACCAAATGACGTTTGATGACCTTTATTAAACTTCCATAACTTATTGACCAATATTATTTGTAAATCACTGCATAAACATCCATATAACTGTTATCCATCACAGCATAAACATCCATATAACTGTTAACTAGGGCAGTGTGACCCCACTCACTCTGACCAGATAAGCAGCGTCCTTACTTCCACTTGCTTACTTTACTTATCAAGCAGCATCCAACTGTTCACTTTCCTTTTCCCAACTCATTGAAATGAACATACAGAACCAAAGGGGGAAAACAAGAGGGACAAGCCTGCCCCTCTTCTCTGCCCACCAGCCTTACAAGTTTGTTCCCCCTCCTTCCTACCAAATTTCCAACAAAACCTTCCAAAACAAACCTAACCGTACACTAAAAAGGGGTGAAGCAAATCATTCGGTGTACTCCATCTTCTCTGAACCAAACTGGATCCCTGTCAACCTCCCAAAGCCCTATCATATCAAAACCCAAAGCAGCCAATTGCCTAAGCAGGCAAATCTAATGTCAAAGTAATACTCATACCTGAGTAAAACCTATGTAAATTAACAAACCTCAGTTATTCTAACTACCAACAGAAGCTTTGTAATTATACTCAAGTCATTACCTACCAAATGTAACACCAGAACTCTAAAAATCCTAATGTCACCCGAAACAAAGCAAGGTCAATTGTATACCATCATACTTAACTGCAGCCCTGTTTTACCATCCAAAAAATGTAATAATGACCAAAATGAGATCTCTTTTATAAAGGATCAATTTAATAGTAATTCTGCCATCATGCCACCCATCCATTATGAGGTAAGAAAGCATTTGATGACCAACATAGCATTTGCTGACCAACATCCATAAAGCAAATGCCACACAGAATTAGCCCTATGAACCTGCATTTACCCACCCCAGCCCTTACAACAAAACCTATCTTGTCAGTAGCCAAAGTTTGTCAGTCCTGACACTATCAAACCTACCCCAACATATTAAGCATATAAACCACCATCCAAGATTTAACAAATTCACACAGCCTTGCCACCAATGCAACTCTGCTAATCACAATTAAATCCTCTTTGACTAGATGAAGTGCCTTATCTTGCTCCCAAGCCTGAACCAAATTACTCAACAATCCTTCCCACCAAACTCTTTCCTCCAGACATCTGCAACCAAATTTAACAGATCTAGCAATGCCCTACCATATGGTGTCTTTATAAAAGCTTCCCCAGACTCCTGCACTGAGCATCAAATCCTTCTAACCCAAGCTGGCAAACCTCATCTAGCAGCCCCAACAACCCCTACCATTGTCATATTAACCAAACAAAAATGAACCCTTTTCCCCAACAACTTCTCCTGCTAAACCTATAACACCAGCTAAATTGATCTAGCTCCAAGTATTCAACTCCTTCAATCATCCTTCCATCCTGTCAGCCAAGTCACAAACCCATCTCCCTCCAAGTTATGCCCCAACCCAATATCTCTTGCCACATTTGTAGACAAATGGAAATCCCCACGAGCAACCTAATCCATCTGCCCTAAGGCCATACCACTAAACTGCTCCAAAAAGATGCCACAATGTTAAAACAACATGCATCAACTTATTAACCCTTACCCAATGACCCAAGTAAACTGCCCAACATGCAGTCTGCAGGAGCATGAAAAGTTCAACATCCTTAGTCTGCTCATTGTCTTTGGATTTCCCCCTTGAAGCTTTTCTTTCAATGTGCTACCTTCACCTCTGATGAAGAAACAAACCATGGCCTTCATCTGCTAGGAATCCCAAAACAATGTCTTGCTTAAGCCTTCTAACTTCTGCCTAGCCAATGAAACACGCAATTCCTCACACATACCCTAAACACCCACATACCTACAATGCTCTATCAAACCCTACCTACTCTTATAAGTCATCCATGTAACTTACCACCTCATAGCAGCCCAAAGGAAAGAATATCAAACAAAACAAATAACCTACCTGCCCACCATGCCTACTCCACCACCTTCATAATCTCTTCCTTCGTCTATATGAGACAAAGAGTCCTACAAATTTACGCTTCCCACCCTTGATTCAATAGAAAATCCAGCAGATGACACAATACCCATACATTAATGGGAAATTGCATCCCTAGCCTTCCCTTTGACCATGAAAAGATACGACTTTTCCTTACCCCTCAAAAAATTCCCTTTACCCCAGCTACCCTGAAATTCATATAACAAAGATATCCTACCCAATTCAGGCTGCTACAAACTTAAATTAGCCAACATACCTTCCTGTCTGTCACCTGCACAGCTCCATCCATACCCACACACTTCAAACAAATGTGCAATAACACTGCACACCATCCACAAACATATCCCAGTCCTGCCCCCTTAACTTTATCAAGATTGGCAAGGCCAATATAGTATCCCTCTGCATCCAAGCCACCGTGCAATGAATGAAACCTAACACCTAAGGAAGCTTAACACATAGTTGTCCACTGCCTTAAGCCACTGATGTCTCCCAAGTCTTACTTTACTGTTTGCAATTTCTGATTCCATCAGAAGTTGAACCCCATACCATCAATTAATTAAAATTATCCACATACTCCCCCATTCCAAACTTTCCCCTCATGTAAAGCGGCAGGGGAAAGGGTCAAAAGGCCCCCCATCCCTACCCCAGGGCTTGCTTAGCTGATCACTCAGGAGATCCCAAAGTCCAGCCCAACCTCAGTTGTTATGCCTCCGCCCCACCTATAGCCAACCCCAAAAATCCCCATTATTAAACCTAGACATCTGCTTCACCATGCCCCTTATGTAACTCATTCTTACCTGTCCCCATTTACTCCCATACTGCACAAACTGTCATGAGCACAGAAAAATGTATCACTACCTGTGGCCTCACTGCATACTGCCCCAATGGCCAAACACTCCTTACAGTAACATCCATCACCTGACGAGACCACTTCCTTCAGACCAACAGGCTGATACAAATACTGCGCTTCCACCATCTGGCACCTCAATGCATAGTGCTCCAACAGATGAAACACCCATCACAGCAGCATCTATCACCTGTTGAGACCCCATCTTAGACCTCATTACACACAGCTCCAGTGGCCAGAACATCCACACAGGAGCATCCCTCATGGCATCAGTCTGCAAAAGAAAGACAACTGTAAATCCTCTGGAAGCTAGTGGTCTCTGGCTGACTAAATTTGCAGATGATTGCAAATTAGGAGCTGTTATTGAATCTCACACTGACATAAATGTTCTCCAGGAGAGGCTGACACAGACAAATAACTGGTGTGAGATCCATGGACTAAAACTAAATGACAAGAAATGCATAATAGCATCCTTTGGGAAGTTATCCATCCCTGGTAACTATCATATTGATAACACACCTTAGAGGTGAACCAGTAGTCAGGGACTTAGGGACACACATAGATAGCAATCTAGCCTTTGATCATCACGTGTCTACAATGGTGAGGAAATCATTCTATGTTGTGCAACTTCTAAACAAAGGTATGCATCTTAGTCCAAATAAGTCATTTTTCCACTGTGTTCTGCATTCATCAGACCTATCATTGAGTACAATGCACCCTCTGGTATGAACCTAACCAGGCAAATCCAACAACTGGAATGTCCACAGAGGTTCCTCACTAAAAGAATACAGGGCATAAGTAATATGTCCGATGTAGACCTCCTCACGGCCCTATCCCTGTATTCTGTCTCCTACAGGCTTTTGAAGGAAGATCTATGCCTGGCATACAGGTCATTGTCAGACCCCACTCTAATGGACTTCTTGCATATCCACAAAACAAACAGTACCAGAATTACCCATTCCAAAGACTTAAACCTTGACTGTGATATAAATAGGACCTGCTGGAGAGACAGCTATGTATCCCAGAGACTACCTCATCTATGGAACAGGCTCCCCATCCACCTGAAGCCGAGTTCTTCCCTAATGCAATTTAAGTGCAACTTGGACAATTGGATTGAAAACTTGAAATTTTTACCTGCTTTGGTATCTATATCTCTAATGCAAATATGTAACCTGGAAATGGTTCATCTCCCAGGCTCATGTTTACCCTTATCAAGGGTATCAGAACTTGTCAGATTTGGGATGCATGGCTAGGTTTAAAAAAGCCCTTGTGGTTGTTAGCCTAGTAAACACATATGAACCTATGAATCTATAAACACACACACACACACACACACACACACACAAACACCCATCATTGCAACACCCAGCATACCTCTCAACCTGGAAACATCAAATATCTGGACAAAAGCTCATGAAAATTAGTTGCAACTGGCCAAAAATTGAGACACTGATTAACATAAACTTTGCGTACATATTCATAACCCTACCCACTCCAGCTGGATTGTGGGATACCAACATGAACATTGCAGTCACTAAATAATAATAAATAGCAATAAATAGCAGACAGACATTTGAATTTCAGATATCATATCCCTCAGAAAATAACATAAAAATGCAAAACTTGTTATTCTAGCAACTACCTGAGTTTATAGTATGTATTATTATTTTGGTACAACATGACATTTATTGTTTTACTCATTTTTGAATTTACAAAATCTTATAATAAGATATATGGAATGTCATGTTATATATTTGAAACTTAGGAAAGAAATGTTTTACAATGCTACTCAGTAACTCTAGGTTTCAATTTGGAGTTTTGATTTTACCCCCGAGGGTAAAGGGGTCACTGCATTTATTTGTAATTATAGAAATATTTTGCAGAATTGTTTTTTGCCACATTTTAACAGTTTGATTTGATTTTATGTTTAATATGGTATCTAGTTGCCAAGATTTTTAGAAAATGAATTATTTTTAATGATAATAAGTATGCATTTTAGAATTTCCTTATATGGTGATTTTCCTGTTGGGAAAGGTTCACAGGAAGTCATGTGATGATTCTGGAAGTATTTAATGTGAATGAACTTCCAGCAATGTTTTTTGCCTTGAAAAAGCTCGCAAGTGGTCGAGTGAAAGCGCTTGGAAGATATTGTGGATTTTTACTTTGCCTTGTTATATTAAAGGATCTTTTTGGAGACCTAGCAGCTGTTTGATTTCTTCATCTGCTTATTTTGAAAGCTTTTGTTTACGTGCTTCCGGGTCCTGTCGTGCCAAGTGGTTTTTATTCTTGGTTGGATTTTGCTCTTAGTTCTGGTGTTTTTTGGTCCATTTTTACACATGGCAGAAGGAACGGAAGCCAGCGGCTTCACCCACACTCCGGCAGTACTGAGAGCCGATTGTGAAGATGCTGACACAGCCCCAGTTACTAGGGCTGAGTTTAAACAGGTTTTAACACTATTGACACAATTGACTTCAATGGTTGAACAGCGGACACAATTAACAGCTTCCCAGATACCGGGGAATCAACAACAATTTAACCATTCCCCCAGAACACTTGCTGAAGTGGTTGTGGTTGGAAATGCTACAAGGAATGCTGAGAGAGGGTGTAATCATAGTAACTTGAATTCGAATTGTTTTGACCAAGTTAAAACAAACAACCAGGCTGCTTCGGGGTCAAATGAGCAGACGAAGTCCTTTGATTTTAAATCTTGGACAAAACAACAGTTTAATTTCAGAAAAGGTACTGTCCTTCATGATAATTACAAAAATCTTGAAAATGTGTTTTTTGACTTTAAAGATAAACTGTATTCTTTTAAGAACAAACAGATGGAAGTTGATTATCTAAACAAATGTATTAATGTACAGAGAATTCCTAAGGGCTTGAGGTTTTTTAAGTTTCCTAACAACGTACAACATGGTTCTGTCTTATATGACCAGCTTTGTGAAATTTTTAACAAAGCAGGTTTGGACATGTTAAAATGTATGGTGATGGACTATGAGAAAAAATGACTGTTTTGTTAAAAGATTTAGATGAGCTTAACGTAAATATGTTAAAAGATGAAACTTTTAGCTCAGTTAAGAGGGACTATGACAAGTTGTTTAGTGATGTAGACCAGCATTGTTCTAGGGTACTTAATCGAAAAATTAGGAAATTAGAGAGAGACTTAACTGAATACAAGGAAGGTAGAGCCTATCCCCTCCCAATTATAAAAGGAAGAAGTAACAACAACACTACTGAAA